>NC_031499.1:6466785-6541631 GCF_000237925.1 Schistosoma mansoni | reverse complement strand
GCAGTGCTTCCAGGTTTTCTATGGTGGTCTGGCTCCAATTGACTCATGATTTCAACTATGAAAATATTGAAATATCCACAAAAACCCCTTCTGATCTCTTAAATTATACGAATTCTCCAAATTCTATTCAATTATTACGTAACCAACCCTAATTGTTTTTAATCCCATGACTCCTTCATTACCTCTAAAATTATCACACATTTGATCTTATTTGTCTTTGAACTCCACTCAACTATTACGCCACCCACCCTTCATGCTTCCTTCATCCCAATACAAAGTATAAAACTAATTAAATAACTACACCCTAAACTAATTTTGTATGTTATGACATAGAAAAAGATAACTGTACGATGGATGGTTTAATCGTGAAGCTTTCGTTGTTCATAACAATACCAATGCCTTAGGTAAAAGTTTGGGCTGATAATATCATTCATAAGAATAACGAAAGTTTCATGATTAACTTGAAGAGCGAACATGCACCAAAATTGTTACAAATCTTCTCCATCTCCAAGATTACATATATTGGATTTTGAAGTGATGAAGAAAATATTCACCTAAAGTGGATGCTTTTTGGTAGTAGTAGAGCTTTCATTGTTATTCTGACAAGATCAGCGATTAATTCATGGATATTACAAGTTGGCAGTGATTAGAATTTTGTTGAAGGGGTTTTGTGGAGATTGGTTTAATTTGTAAGCTGTATTTGTCACAGATTAGCCTCACTTGGGTTACTATTGGGAAGAGTACTGGAACGTTGTAAGGTTCTAGTATGTATGGTACTCTACAGGTGTGTGCGCACGCGACTCTACCAGGGAACGAAACCTGTTTTTCCTGGGTTCGATTCTTGATAGAGTCGTGTGTTTAGTGGGAAATTCAATAACAATATCATTTCTACCAAGACTAAACCACACAGGGTATATGCTAGATGAAAAAGAAATTGAATAATCATATTGCATACCTGAACAAGTGATGTTTTCGGTTGTCCAAAAGTGAATTGACTTAATACACGTGGACCAGCATCTGTTACCCATGGATCTTTTAAATCATGAAGTACACGTACTGATTCACCGAAACTATTAAATAATAAAGTGTAAATGAAGAAATTTATTCATATTTTATGGACATTTCATATTCTATATTGTTCCAAATATCAAATGCTTTAATCCAAAGTAATCTAGTCGGTAAAGTTTCTAACATTCACTTTCATAATTTTGACTTAGGGAGTCTATTTTTCTACCAATGGAGTCCTTATTGACTTTATTTCGCTCTCGAACTGTTATATCCCGATAACAATAGTGAATGGTAACTTTGGAATCCATTTATGGACCAATATTATACATATCAATTTTATCGTATATTTGCTAAATAATTAAACTACTTATATTTATGTTCCTTTCATTATGAGCTTGATTTTGACTCTTCGACTATTATTGTACGATTTACCATTCCTGAGTTATACCCACTCTATTAATTACTGTTCCCCACATTCACAGCCACATTCGGCCAACTCTTGAACAAATGTTATTTTCTATTTTATTGGTATGACGCGGTCTGTCTGTTTGGTATATAAACACAGTATGTTTGAAATACAAGGATTCATACCACAGAGGCTGTTATTGGTGTTCTGGACTTAACTGGCTGTGCTAGGCAGAAGCAGGATCGACAAGCACTCTAGACTGCTCGTACGGTTTTCGTGTGTCACTGTTCCAATCGATAATTCGCTGCTCTCTGATCGGCGGTTTTATCACATCATACATTAAATGGGAATCCACTCGGTCACAAGATATAACACGAACTACTAATAATACATTTTTTTCATGATTTTCCCATATTCCACTCATAATCAGGATGCGTATAGAAAGACAGTGAATCTCATATTTATTCCATACAATATTTATACTGAATAGATAGAGTGATAAACATTTGTCGCTGTAGAAATATTGATACAATTACCGGTTATTCAGTGACTTTATAATATCAATTCTATATAGAGTCTTTAAAAACATAAATTCAATTTTCAAGCATGGTAAGCAAAGATGGATAGTGGTTAGTAGTGGAATGCAGGACTGACCAGTTGCAGTTGTAAACATCAATGGGAAGATAAAAACAAACAAAACTAAATGAATTTAAACTTCACCCCATTGCACAAGCAAGTGGCTATCAGGACTCAGTGGCCGAGTGGATAACGCGATGGCGTTTGAAGTGAAAAGTACTGGGTTCGAGTCCCAGAGTGAACATCAACTCTGAGATGCAGGTACATCCAGCTGACGAGTCCCAAATAGGACGAAACGCGCGTCCTGGGTTCCACTGCTAGCCACTATCCATCTCTGCTTACCATGCTTATGAATTAAGGCCATATCGAGGCAATACGCACAAGATGCACATATGCCAATTAGAGACTGACCAGTTGCAGTCCTAACACATCGATGAGAAGATTCAAACAAACAATATTGAATGAATTTAAAGGCAACGCTTTCTGTGTAGTTATAATCTTCGTATATAGTATTTAATTTTCATTAAGGCAAAGCAAGGACTGCATTCCTACACATGAATAACATATGAAACTCAAAACAACTGACAGCAAGCCAATATCAAAGTCACAATCTCCAATACAAACATCAAGACAGTTCTACTGTACGGAGCTGAAACTTGCAGAACTACCACAACCATCATCAAAAAGGTACAAGTATTTATAAACAATTGTCTAAGTAAGATACTCAATGTCCGTTGGTCGGATAGCATCAGGAACAGCCTACTGTGGTAGAGAACAAACCACCTTCCAACTAAGGAAGAAATTAGGAAAAGATGTTAGAAGTGGATAGGACACACACTGAGGAAATTACCAAACTGCATCGCAAAGCGATCCCTAACTTGGAATCCCGAAGGGAAACGGAAAAGAGGAAGACCAAAGAACCCGCTGCATCGGGAATCGGAAGCAAACATCAAAAGGATGAATAGCAATTGGAAAGTACGGCTCAGAACAGAGTTCGATGGAGAATGCTGGTGAGTGGTCTATGATCCTCCACAATGCTAACGGGCATAAGTAAGTGAGGCTATTCTCCATTCATCAGTTCATATACAAACATCAAGATAAAACTTTGAGTTCTTCTTTAAAAGTCAATACATTAAATTAATTATTGCTAATCCAGAATGATCCTAAACATAAGTGATTTGGTCTGTTAGGACACTCAATTGTTAATCGATAGCCTACAAGGTGAAACTTCATCAAAGCAGCCAGATAGCAGTATTTTAAGCCTTCACAGAAACAGTATACGTCAAAGTAATCAATGTATATAAACCTATATGCTTGGTGAATAAATTACATGACTCTAATGATTCATATCAAACAAGATAACTGAAAAAAATTGCATACAACTAAGAACATACCTGCAAACACCTATTCGACCTACTTCTAAAAGATTTAATGCAGTGATTACTGTTGTCAATGATTCAAAAGTCATCTAGAATGTGGGAAAAAACAGTGGAAGTATAACTATAGATGAATTAAATAACAATATTGTTGGCTGATAGATATTTGTTTATACTTGCTTAGTATAAGAACAATCTGATCAATCTGGTAAAAATATGTGTTGAACCAAGTTACCATACCAAATAAGCACGACGATATGAAATTAACAGTAACCACTATCTTGATGTAGTGCCCTACCTTGTATATCATGGTGACTCAACCGAGCTATATTGACTAGAACACCTATTTCTTGAGGTTCTGTTATAAAAGGTATGTTGGTACATCGTCGGTAGTAAAATCTGGGGAGTATGAAGTTAAAAACTACTCGCCAAAAGGATATATGTGACTAATCTTTAATAGTGATCTGTTGTGGTAATGTATTTACACTCTCACGTTGCCAAGATCATCATTTACGCAATTCACTTTTCAGGTGTAGCAACAAGAAATATCCTGTTACAATGCCAGAAGCACTCTCATTCCTATAACATCACTTGAGATCATCTCGTTCATAATTAAAACCCATATTCATTACATAATATTTGGTTCGTTTCTCTTAATAACACTCCATAAGTTTTCGGTTTCGTCCAAGTGTACCACTAAAGAAACGATCCGAATATATATCAAGAAGTAAGTTGTTTATCTAAAACTTTATCAATCAGAATAACTCATTCTATTCGTACTTCAACACAATCTACACAAACACACACTCAATCTCAACTTTACTATTTCATATCACAAATGGATACATTTTTCATACACACAAACACATACAGTGATATGTTATGCAGAAATAACGTGACATTGATGGGTTTAGACTTGTGTTAATATTATTTCGGTTATTTATTTGTGTGTTCTGAAGAAGTGACTTAAATGAGGTTACAAAACATTTTCTACTCATTGGGATAACAAGAGGGATATAATTATGATGTGAACAAAGAAACATGACAAACAACGGAAGCTATTTTGGGGGGGGGGTCGTTATTTCACTCAATTCAAAGTTTATGAGTTTTGACTCTGATGATTCTATGATCTATAAGCTTCCGTTCAGTATATGATTCACTGGCATACCCTTTTGTGTTCCAAAGCTGTTGTAATTTAAACGTGACCTTTTGTACTTTGTTCTTCTGCCCTAATGCTCACTTTGGACATAATTGTATTTTCCTAATTATTTGTACGTTGTGGTCGTGTTAGTCGTCTATTTATTCATGTATCTTTTTACACTAATTTAAATTGGGAATTTAGAATGGATCGAGTAATATTCTAGTTGACTCGTTTTTTCTCTCGTGTACGCTTGTCAACCAATCAAGTGATAGAATATTTTTCGTCTTTCTGACCAAGGCCGTCAGTCTTAATTCGAACTCGCGTCTTTCTAGCCTTAAGTTTAAACCAGTTAACCTACCGTGTTAGGGCCTCAATGCAGATCGACATAAGTTCTCTCCTGTATATTTATTGGGTAGACAGATGAAGGACATAACAAATCATCATTAATAACTTACTTGTTTACAAAGATTTTCAGACATTGATGATGAATCGTCTACAGCAATTAAAATACGATATTCACGTTGACTAGGCTGTGAACGACGTAGCCAAATTTTATCTTTACGAAATTGACTAGCTAAATATGGAATAATCTAAGAAGATTTTGTTTTGAAAAAAGGAATAGAAAGATATGTATGATCATTCCCATCTCAAATTGTATGGTACTCAAAATGATGACAATTATCAAGAGAAAGCTAGAAGGTTTCTCTTTACAAGTCGATTTCTTCTTTGGGAACATTTTAAAATGGAGGTATTTACCATCTATTATGTTTTAAAATAATAATAAACAGTTTAAAAAGTACTCTACATGCAAGTGGCTATCAGGACTCAGTGGCCGAGTGGATAACGCGATGGCGTTTGAAGTGAAAAGTACTGGGTTCGAGTCTCAGTGTGAATATCAACTCTGAGATGCAGGTACATCCAGCTGATGAGTCCCAAGTAGGACGAAACGCACGTCCTGAATTCTATTGCTAGCCACTATCCATCTTTGCTTGCCATACTCTACAAACAGTTTCTTAATTTAATGTAATAAAGAAAATATAGATATATTTCTTAATTGAAGATTCTAAGCTTAAAAATAATCTGACTGGATCATTTCTGTTGATATTCAGGAATGAAGTTTGACCAGTCGTTGCTGGTATACGTGCGTCTCAAATGGATTGCCATATTATAGGCTAATTATGACTGGGGCAGTTGTTTTCAAGACACGCATCTCGTTTTTGTTAATTAGATATACCTGTATACAAATGTTGATGTTCATATTAGGACTAAGACCCAGTACCTTTCGTTTCAAAAGGGATTGTGCTATTCACTGCTATTGAATTCAGTAGTTTAAACATTGAACTCAACATCAACACTGGAAAACGGAACGTAAAGCCAGCTAATGAATTCAAAATAAGACGAAAAACACATCCTGGATGAAACTGTTGATTAGATAGATTCAATACATCTACAGTTCATTCAGGTAATTTCAGGAAAGTAATCATTTGAAATAACAACGGAAACTCATGAACCATAACATTATTGAAAAAGTCAGTGACGCACTTCACTTTAAATATTCGACTATCAAAAAGAAATCCCTTCACGTCTTCTGTTTACATTATTGAAGCATGTAAACCGTTTTCCAAATCGTAAACACATTTTACTGAAGTATGGTAATGGTAATAGTCACAGAGTATGGAAACCTAATCCATATATTAAACATAAGATACACTTCAGAACCTGAGAGAGCTTTAAGTTCAAGTTCTAAATGAGACCATGGACACTAAGTACATGAGACTAGGAACCAACATGTAGGGTGACAAACCTATGACTACAAACTTTAATACTAGAACCTACGAAAAAAAGATAACCAAGTCAACTCTTTACATTAATTAGAATTTATAACTGAGTTCAGTCAGTCAGCTACAGCGTAGGACCAGGCAACATATATGCATCGGTCCAAGTTGCCATACCTCATTAGTACAACAAGATGAATACCATATTCATAGAAGTAGTTAATTTAGTGGTGGTGGTAATATATAACTGAGTTAACGAAAGATGAATGAAAACTCAATGCATTAACACCATCCAAATCTATTTTCACTGATATTGTCCATAGTCTTTAAGCAAAGATTATGAATGTTCCCTAGATTGAAAGCGAAAGATTGAACATCTTTATATAATTAAGAAAAAAAATAATCAATCAGTTTATGAACTGGTTTTATGTCTTATTCTAACTGTAGTTAACTCTTTCTAAATATGTTTATTTAATTACGCCTGTTTCCCTTCGTGGATAAGAGCATACACTGCCCACCAGGATTCTTCATCGAACTTTATCCTGGGCAATCCTTCTAAATTTAACCATTTGTCAATTAAAATGGAGTAGTGATTTAGACTGGTCCACCAGGGTGTTTGGTACCTGAGTGGTTGCGCCACAGGATTGTGCTGTACTGTTCGGATTATAGCGTTGAAGCCTATATAGCGTCTGGTTCTCCTATAGGGCGGGATTGAGCTGAACCGCTTGGATTAAGCCTGGGCAGTGTCTGGCTCTCCTGTTAAACGGGATTAAGCTGTACTGTTTGGATTGCCGCATGAAAGTCTGGATGGTGTCTGGTTCTCCTGAAAACCAATGCAAGATTACCCTGGCTCATAAGGGTATATTATATAACTAACTGAAGTAATTTAAACGATTGATTTTTAATCATATCTAAATGGAAGTTCATAGAAATATAACATTTATTAGATCAACTAACCTTTCGCATATTGATACGTTTTCCTGTTCGATAATCTCCACGTAAACGTGAAGCTTTAGTTGGTTCAAGAACTAAACGAAGTGTTTCACATAATTGACGTGCTAAACTATTCGATCGTTGACATACAATGACAATCAGACATTTCATGATGTTCTGAGAATTTATTCTCTATAATTTGTAGATTTGTTGGAATCTCTGTAGATAGATTTACATTAGTGGATTGAAGTAAACTTTCAGCCTTTAAAAAGGAATAAATAAAATAAAAGAGAGAGAAAGAGAACAGATAGATGTTAAATTGAAACATACTGATTGTTAAGTTTGTTTCCATTCAATCTTTATTTTTTTTTACGTCATTTCACTTCCGCGACGTGTATTACCCTATATGTATTTACTTACTAATATTCAGTATGTTTTAGTATTCGCAATGTTTTATTGTGTAGGATAAGGTTGGAAGAAAGCTAGGGGCGGTCAGACCAAAACGTGGCACAAATCCATGAAGTCACCGACAACTGGACTGAGTCATGTTGGTAGGTGTAGACTAAATGGTTGGGATTCGCGAGATGATAGCAACCGATGGTTAGAGACCTTGAATGACATGGCTCAAAATCGTTTGCAATGGTGAAGGTCCATCCACTCTTTGTGTTCTACCAAATTCTAATCTTCTGAATTCTTCATGTTTCTATCTTATTATTATAATCCTTCAATAACATCATGAAACCCTAATCTTTCGCATTAATGCTTATACTCTTACTACTTCTACCACTATGGGATTTGAATCGATGACTGGATCTCTGTGATAATGTGGTATGGCAACTCGAACTGATTTACGTACGTACGAAGTTCTACGTTTTAACTAACTGACTGACTGTTGTACATGTTGTAGGAATTCTTTAAATTATGCTGATAAAGCACAGTTTTGAGTATTATGTTTCAGTATGCGCGATCTTAGTCTTGTTTGAAGCTCATCAGCTCTAGATTTATTCATTTCAACAAAATATAAATACTAAGATATTAGCTAAGTCCTTGTCGTTTCACACGACAAAGATCTATCCACTATGTTGCTGGGTTTAGTTAATAATCAGCTTATTCAATGAGTAAAAAGATATTTCTGTGGAGTAGAAAGTATAGGTCATAGGTGTCTTCGAAGCATTGCTCGTATATCCTGGGACCACCGGGTAAGTAATGCAGTTGTTAGGAAACGGGTACTAGGTAAGGATGGCAAGTCGATTGGTGAAGTAGTGAAACTTCATCAGTTGAGATGGTTGGGACACGTGTTACGTATGCTCAACCACCGAATGCCCCAAAGTTCAATGTTTTATGGTGTAGGAGTAAGTTAGAAGAAATCTAGGGGCGGTCAGACCAAAACGTGGCACAAATCCATGAAGTCACCGACAACTGGACTGAGTCATGTTGGTAGGTGTAGACTAAATGGTTGGGATTCGCGAGATGATAGCAATCGATGGTTAGAGACCTTGAATGACATGGCTCAAAATCGTTTGCAATGGCGCAGGTCCATCCACTCTTCGTGTTCTGCCAAATTCTATTCTTCTGAATTCTTCATGTCTCTATCTTTTTTTTCCCTCTTTCCAAATTTATTTCACTGGATTATACTCCTTCGATAACATCTTCAGCCCCTGATCTTTCCGATTAGTGATTATAGTCTTACTACTTCTACTACTATGGGATTTGAATAGACAACTGTATCTCTGTGCTAATGTGGTATGGCAACTTGAACTGATGTACGTACGTACGAAGTTCTACGTTGTGACTGACTGATTCGCATAATCTGACAATATTCCGTTTATCTATTATTACAATTGTGTCATCTTATTACTTATTTATTTAAACCCATAAATTGTTTCCATTAGATGTTTTCAGATCAAAGGTACCGGTTAAAAGTTTGTTTTATTGTAACAGTTTTCATATTTCAATGTTTTTTTATACATTTTGAGGTTGCTTGCCCTTTTAATTTCGGCAGAGCTATCATCTGTCATATGTCTTATCCTATGTACTAGATACATCCAGCTGACGAGTCCGAAATAGGACGAAACGCGCGTCCTGGATTACACTGTTAGCGACTATCCATCTTTGTTTATAATCCTATGTACTGTTTATAAAGCACTGTTCACTGATTGTATACGAACTCAGTAGACACCTCACAAGTTGATGCTTAAATTATATTTCATGTAATTTCATAATTATAGTACCGTTTTTACAGATAATTTTGAATTATTAGTTCGTCATATTTTAAGGTATCACTCGATCATGATGTTAAAGCCTTGATAAAGAGTAAACACTGAGATGAAGGGAAAAATACAAGAGTAATAGAGATACATGTACACTAGGCAGTGTTGAAGAGTCAATATCAGTAATCAGTTTATTTCGAAATTTTTCATCTTTGTAAAAAAACAAAAAATCCTCAGTGAACAAACTCATCATCAACTCGATTTTCAGGAAATTCATTCTATATTACGCACTGTATAAGACTAAACTGCACTATACATAGGTAAACTTTGAATGAACCGTTAATAACCAACAACTGTCAGTGATTACAGATAAGTCATTTCTCGTAAATTTTGCAAGAATTACACAGTGCGAAATGGAAATGATAAGTTTGTCATCCAACATGTCAATCGTGGCCAAAATAGCTTAATAGTAACAACCTAAACTCTAAGGTTGAGCATGTACGATGGAGGGTTCGAACCTAAGAATCTTCTTCAGATTAGAAGTACACGTCACTGACAAGTGTCGATTAGCAAGAAACTGAGTGCTACAGTTTCCTGTAGAACACTTTCAACCGTTTAATAAAAGTAGGAGTAGGCAATCAACAAAAAAAACAATTCAATTGATAAACGACTACAATAACTTACTCTTGTACAACTGATTGATTCAGGTGGTCTTTGTGCGCTTAAAGTTGGGACAAATTCTTTTGTTGGATCTGATTCAACTGTTTCATGACCACCGGGTACTTGATTTCCTTTCATTAAAGGTTTTACATGTTTATTTTGTTGAGGTAATACATTTGTGGAGGCATCAGTCTTCTATAGAAAAGATTTATATAATCATGCAAAAAATAAACACATTAAAACTTATATTACTAAAATCAAGTTTGCATGTTTTAAATTAACCATTGAGCTGTTTCATTCCAGTATGAGGCTCCTCTAAGAGACGTGTAGCGACAACAACGCCTGAAAAATCAAATCCTTAACTTTGAGGTATCTTGATGAGTGCGTTAACTATTATAGAACTAAATTGAAGTCCGATATATCAATATTTACAAAACCAATCAATTTGCGATATGTTCCGACTATTATGTAGTATTACTGGTAACGAGTATTCTACTGTAACTATGCATTTTTATCATACTATCTCCTTTACGGAATATCCTTTTTGGATTCACACCAGCGCCAGGAAGCAATATCTGTTTCTCTTCTTCTTCTTTAAAAACTTGTAATAACAACAAAATAAACACTTCAAGCAAAGTCGGATGGTAGCCAGCAGTGCGATTCAGGACGCTTGCTCCACATTGTTCGGGACTTATCAGTTGGATACACCTGTGGAGACGCTAATCACAAGATTACTTGTAGGTAGTATGTAGCTGAAGGTGGCCTCAAACTTGTCAAAGTCTTGGAGTGCAGAGTTTCGGTACATCGAAAGCACGGCGTAGGCAGAATACTTGGTGACCAGACGAGAAGATAGTTCGGATTGCGGAACACATGGAAAGATACAAATACATGATCGAATGACATGCATACATACTATGGAAACACCATAATTTCTTTTCTACTGAATGTTTTGTTTTACACCTGTATCTCAGTGTTAATGATTATATCAGGATTTAATGACAATAACGAGATAATTCATACAGGATGCACATATACCAACAGAAACTGATCAAATGCAACCCGTAGCATCAATGGTAAAATTTAAACAACCAATAAAAATGAACCAAGCACACAATAGTAGTATACCTCTAATTCAGATATGGGTAATTTTCCGTCGTCATCAATGTTATTGTCATTGTCATTTTCTAATCCAATATCTTTCTCCTCTCGATCATTATCATTAGATTTCTTCATTGGATCACTGTTGCCTAATAATTGCTGTTCAGCTTGATCTAATGTAGCAGAATCACGAACACACGGATAATCATCTTCATTGTGAGCATTTAAGTCTTCTGAATTTGGTAAATGTTGAAATAGTTCTGAGTTTTGATTAGGCAACGGCGATTGTTGCTTTTCTGAACAATGTTCCAAGTCTATTTCTATGGTTTCAGCCTACAAAGACGATGCAAACAAAACAAAATATGAGTTATTTTTTATTTCTGTTGACATAACTAGTATGTAAAACCAACCGGAAGTCGAAAACCTGGTACCAGAAGGCAAAGAAAATTGAGCTGAAGTGAATAGAAGATAAAATAGAAAGCGATTGTGGACTGGAAGAGTCATACAGAATGTGAAAAACAAATGATGAAAATTTGCAAACAAGGTATTCAGTGCATAGTTCTCGTATTTCACCAAGAGATTCTGTAATTATGTACTCGGTTGTCCCCATCTGTGTTCTCATTTATTACAATAGTACAGTTGATTAAGTGGATATCGGCACTTTCTTAAAATCAAAAATAACGCTAGAAGGGTATTTCAGGGACAGTGTTTCGTTCGACCACGTATTCCTGCATCAGTGTTCGCAATAAAGGACTCGATACTCGGGGATCTATCGCTTCAGACGGAGGTAGTGTTGTCTAGCTGTTAGATTACTATTTAAATACGATTTTTTAGTTTCATAATTTTCATGTTGAGGACTGTATAAATTATAAGGGATACTCGAGAGAATACAATGTCTCTCATCATTAAGACGAATGTATTGTTATTCAACCACACGAGGATCTCAAAAGTAATTGAAAATAACAAAGCAATAAAAATAAATAGAACGAAAATTTCATAATTGACTTCACGAAATGATTTCAATTAAATAATCGTTGAAAACTAGGAAGCAAAGAACAGCTTTTCTGTTCTGTCATAGGAGTTCATACATTGTTGTGCATTTACCATCCCATCGGAGATCGAACTCCGAACTTTCGGGTGCCGAAACGAACATTTAACTTTCACATCATTGAGTTGATAAGGAATGGTTTAAATTTCTTAACTTTAATCCAATCGCGATATTGCACAACCATCTTCCAATGACATTGGTGAGTAACAACATCATACCCAACTTAGGTGAACTCCATTGATCATGATTTCTCGCTAGAACTCCTGGAAGGATTACCAGAAATTATGCACTAATACGCACATTATCATTATAGTGGATTTGTGGAGATTGTTAAATGTCATAGTTTACATCATACATTGATCTTAGCTAAACGAATTGTCAAAACTAACCTTAGATAGAGCATTTTGTTTGTTTGATAAGCTTCGATTGTCTGATGTTGGTTTTGGACCAGAGTGTGTTTGATTTCTTTTAACGTCTTGCTGACACTGTTGTTGCTGTTCTGCATTGGCTCCGGAAGTATCTGACTGACTAGTGGATGTAGTATATTTTTCACCTGAAACATTTCCTTGATTGCTATGTTGTGTAGAAGTTTGATTGGAAGAATTAACATCAGTATCATCATGATCGACATTATTGGTTTCCTTTCATAAGTCAGTTGATTAACACATACAAAAAACAAACAAGTGAGATTAGCCATGTTGATTATCATAAAGTATTCGAAATTGTGAAATATAAGTAGGTTAGCTTACATCTACACAGGAAAATTGCTGGCTAACTAAAGTTGTTTATTGTTCCAGAGTAAAAGTGGAACGGTAACTTAATGGTTCGACTTTCGTCCACTGAGTTCCAGGTCCGAACTCCGATCAACTTCAGCTCTGGTTACCGTGTAGTATTATTGGCTATTATACTTAGATTGTGTCTCATGTCAAAGTACCTGGCAAACTTATGACCCATTAAAATGGCAGCGCAATATGTTCGTAGAAATTTGAAAAATAATGCAATCTATGTCTGTGTTAAGCATGACAAGAAGGATATTTATGTAAAGGCTAGTCCTTGAGTGGTTTAAGAGGTATGAGATGGTTACGGAAGCTCGGTTACCAATACTGTGGAAGTTTCTTTCTTATTAGGTCATTTACTGAAACTTGGTCCCGTCGATTACTGATAATAAACGAAGAGACGACCAAGAAACAGTTGTTTATTCCCAGTATCATGCACAGTTGTTTTACGAATAGTTCTGGATCTACTAACTGAATCAAATCTTTAGAGCTTAACATTGAGACTGAAAACCTGTATGCGGAATGCGCATTGTACTATTTTAACGACTGGCTTCTTATCTGCCCTTTCCATATAATTTAACTCTAACTGTATTCTAGAAGCTTGTAGTTCTTTTAAAAGTCGGTCAATGTAGTAACAAATTGATTGAGTAAACCTACAGAAAGTCGGTCCTAGTAGAAGTACAAGTCAATTGTTGGAAAACTGCGATATTATGAAAAAAATTAACAAAAAAGATTAACGAAACAACAAAGTGTATAAGCTTACTGTTTTATCATCCTCTTGAGGATTGTGCTCATCTCCCCCGAAAGCCTAAAATTCAAATTATTTTTAAATAAGTCAAACCGAAAATCTAATGTGTATGAGAATATTACTGTCAATTTAACAGTTAACTGTTTATAAAATTGAAAATACAGAATGATGCTGATTGAATCAGCCAGTCAGTCGGTCACAACGTAGAACTTCGTGCGTACGTACATCAGTTCGAGTTACCATACCACATTGGCGCAGAGATGCCGTTGTCGATTCAAATCCCATAGTGGTAGAAGTAGTAACAGTATAAGCAGTAAACCGAAAGATTAGGGTTTGAAGATGTTATTCAAAGAGTATAATCCAGTGAAATAGATTTGAAAAGAGAAACATGAAGAATTCAGAAGATTAGAATTTGGTAGAACACAAAGAGTGGATGCACCTTCGCCATTGCAAATGGTTTTGATCCATGCCATTCAAGGTCCCTAACCATCGGTTGCTATCATCTCGTGGATCTCAACCAGGTAGTCTACACCTACCAACATGACTCAGTCCACTTGTCAGTGACTTCATGGAGTTGTGCCACATTTTGGTCTGGCCGACCCTAGCTTTCTTCCAGCCTACTCCTACACCATAATACATTGCAAGTCGGTGGTTGGGCATACGTAACACGTGTCCCAGCCATCTCAATTGATGAGGTTTCACTACTTCATCAATTGATTTGCCATCCTTACTTAGTACCCGTTTCCTAACAACATGCTGATTGAATAGATTGTTTTAAATAAATTCAAAGTTTCTATCAAGGAATCATGAATAATGAAGTGTAACTTTATATCAGGAATAGTGGTAACATCAATGAGATACAATGATCATCACGTAAAATCATACATCGATCATATGATTATAACTTAGTGTGTTTATAGGGAGTGAGCTAACCGTAAGATAGAACAATCTAGTGCCCCCCTCTAGTAACACATTGTGGGAGCAAACCAGTGGAAGACAATAAATAAACATCAAGATAAGGTATATCTAACTACAGGTGGGTCTTGGATCCCACCGCCAAAAACATAATGACAGCTGCTCTACTGACATGCTACTTTTCAAATATTTCAATACCCATGCTATTCTGAAAAAAAAGATTGTTTTAAACTATATATGATATCCGACATTAAAAGAACTTACATTAGATTTATTATTATTGTCATCCAAATCACTTGTACCAGCTCCGTGATAAGGAAATACTTCAACATTTTCAGGAATTTCTGTGTTTTGTTCATCTGATGATAAAGAAATAAATAAAGAACGAAATATAAAATGCGAGGAATAATTGAACCATTACCTCATAGACGGATCAATCAGATTTAGGAAAGTGACTCATCGATTCATGCATATGTCAGTTCGTGATGAAAACTTGAACCCTAGCTTCTAACTCTATTCTAGTTCCTCACACTAACTCATAATTCTGTATTGACTTTAGTAATTAGTTGAAGCTTTTCAAGGTCACTTTGGTTCAAAAGTTATACTCTTGCCATCAAAACTGTTGTATAGGTACTTCGTATATGTTTTGTGTGGATGATATTTTGGTTAATATTGACTTATCAGAAGGGGGTTTTGTGGAGATTTTAGTAATTTTATATAGTTGAGATAATGAGTTAATAGAAGCTAGATCACCATGGAAAAACTGGAAGTACTGGACGATCGTTTCGTCCTATTGTGGAACTCCTCAGCAGTACACATCCCACAATGGGACGAAACGGTTTTCCATGGTGGTCTAGCTTCTATTGACTCATGATCTGAACTATATAATATTGACTTAATTTCTTCAAAAAGTATGTACATTTGATAAAATAAATGGATTGTGGATGGCAGTAAAATTTCTAATGTGCGTTTCATTCTACTTATGACTCATCAGCCAAATGTACCTGGGTCAGTGTTTATGTGCAGCACTCTGGGAACTTGAACCCGATACACTGAACTTCAAAAGCCAACAAATTATCCATAGACCTATATAGCTTGAATAACCATTAGTTTCTTCGACGGATATGATGGCCACATTATAAGAATATTTGAATTATCCCCTTGTTGATACTCTGGACTATATTCTGGTAAATCTTAGTTGGGATCGACAGAGATTTAGGTGACGAGTCTCAAGAGGGACAAAATGCTCATGCCTGAATGGTTAGATCGAGACTTTCCTATTAGGATGTACATATTCCTTTAGAAATAATAATTTATGGATGTCCTTACAGAATATCAACTCAAGAATAAACTGATTTATGATGAATTAAACAGTAGATTAGATATGTAGAATCCTATCGCTTAATATCTGATTGGTACTGATATTACCGACCATGAAGGAAATAATGGTTCCTGTGAGGTCGGCATCATTTTTAGGAAAACATATAAAATGGAGAAGTACAAATCTATGTAAAAAATGATTGTTTGCATACAACTAACCAGTATCCATAGTTTCAATTTTGTTATTTTCATTGATTTCATTCTCATTTATTGCAGATTCCTCTTCGTTATCTTTCTCTCCATCTAATTGACCAGATGATGGATCATCTAAAACACACAGAGGAATGAGAAGAGATGCCTTTTTGGAAATCCATAAACAGGTTTTAATATAGTTCAAGCAACCAGGTAGTGACATTTAGCACTTATATGTGAAAAGCGATTCGAATGTAGCCAACTAGTTTACTGCTTTGAATTGTGTGCTAATATATATCTCCTCATTTTCGTCTATATCTGTTTCTTGATTATTGGTCGGATATATGAGTCAAGTTTATCACATTGTTGGGGATGTCAAATCCCCAGAACTTACTTGATAAATGGCTTAATTTTGTAATTTTATTTTGAAAATTTGAATCTAGCTGTTTTCACGCCAAAAGCGCTCTTTTTACCTTCACGTCATATTTCCCACTTGTAAACTAACTTAAACGCTATTGGTCCATTGTTTCTTTGAGTGTGCTATTTTATAATGATGCCCAAGGACAATTTGTTGCTGTATATATACGCTTGAGTTTTTCCTCATATGACTCGCTTGTACTCGGCTGGTTTCGGAATATATATTCCTCTACTTTGTCTTGGACTTCTTCATCTAGTTAGCGGGGCCTGGGACAACAGATTAGATTAGCTTATCGTGTCATTGTGTCATTGGCCTTTCGTTCGTTACCGCGAAATCGACTTAGTTCAAGGATATCACAGATGACCAAGTATTGTGATTTAGTGATCTAAGGCTTAGTCAGTCTCGTGTGTAGTTACGAGTACTAAGACTTAGTACTCATAATCTGAACAATAAAACTTATTTACACATTAACTAAAAGGAAAGTATTTTACCGATTTCTTCGCCATCATTGTCAGCGTCAAAATCCATTTGATTATCGAATAAATCACCTGGCAAATCTTCAACATCTCTTTCTGTCATATCTTCTTCATTATTCATTTGGTCAGCATCAATATCTACAGGTAAACCTTGATCACGTTCATCAACATCCGAGGTTTCATGATCATCACTCGGTTTTGTTTGAGTTGATTCTGATTTATTATCAGTAGGTTGATCGGATTCATTATCCATTTCATCTTGCATTATATCTTCATTTGCCACAGTAGTTCGATTGCCGGGAGTCTCATTTGCATGCTTTGGTTTCTTGCGTTTCGGTGATTTATTCTCAAGTTCATCAAGTTTGTCAGAATGATCTTCGTCATTGTCACCATCATCATCTTCCGTAGATTCTGGATGCTGTTTACTTTTTTGCTCTTGAATATTACCAGAATCGTGGTCGGCTTTCTTATTTCTGTTATTACGTGGTTTATCATCTTCAACACCTCCGGTTTTATCATTTTCTTTATTCCCATCAGAATCACGTTTCGGTTTATTATTATCATCCTTATCAGTTTCCTCATCATCCGACGCCCACATTTCTTTAGCTAAATCGTCATTATTATGCCCATCTGTTTCATCCATTTTATCATCAAAATTCTCTTGTTCCAATTGTTCTGAATCATCATTGTCAAGATCACAATTTTCCAAATCTGGATCATCATATTGTCCATCAAAATCATCATCTGGCATTTCAATACCATTTGTATTGTTATCTTCTTCATTTCTATTTTTATTCAAATCGTTATCGTCTCTTTGTTGTTTACGATCATTCAACAAACCTTCGATTTGTTCTTGACATTCCAATTCATTAGTAATATCTTTAGCATTTACCGCATCATTTGTATTCGATGTTAAACTTGTACCGCCTGATTCACCACCTCTATCTACCGATTGTTCATTGTCTGCTTTCGAGGAACTTGATGAGCTACTATTTTCATCACCTGTTAATTGATTATCTCTAGCCAAGTTGGCTGGACGACAAAATCCTTCCGTAATTATACGTCCAGTTATTTGCATTGCAAATTCACCAAGTTTAAACCATATATCTAATAAATGCCAAAATTGTATACAACGTATACATAATGCTTTTGATAAACCATCCATTAATGGGTATATACATTGAATGATGATCAGTCTTGATTGGAAAACCATTTCATATTCATTCTTTAACAATGTAGATTGTCGTTCTTGTAACATTGAACGGATATTTATCAAGTATTTGTTAATTTGAGGTAATGTTGAAGTTAATACTTTTGAAATCATCGTTGAATAATGATGCAATAAACTTAACTGATCCGATTTATTATCAGTATTATCATTGATTTGATCTGAATCATACAGAATTTCAATAGCTTTAAGCATGGAATGCACTAAACGATTAGTTAATTGTTCAAATTTCATATCTGATTTATATGTAATGCTATTTATACTACTTAAATTGTTATCAGTAGTAAGATTAGTAGTATGAAAGTTTGTTAAATCACTATCGTTATGGATCCCATCATAAGATATGATGCTTAATTCACAATGAATTTTATTCCATTCAACATTAATCTGCTGTTGTACAGACTCGAACACAGAAGCGAACAACACAACACGATTACAAGTCTTATATGCATTCAGTAAAGAATTTAAAATTTCTTGTAAATGTTTCATTGATGAAGATAGTTTTTCATAAGCTTCATGCACAGCATTATTCCATAAAAATGTATTCAATCCAAGCAAGTGTGTAGTACATGTCAATACATTAATGAAAGCTAATTTTAATGATTCCATATAAGATTCAGTGATTTCAACTAATTGTTTCGAATTTTCTAGTGTATATGTTGATAATAATTCTGGATTGTTAGTTAACCATGTCCAACCTTCTGAACCGAATAGACAAGATAATTTGGATATATTAAATGGTTCATTAATTGTTTGTTTTTGAAAAACAATCCAAAATACATTCCATTGATACAAATGTTCACGGATAATTTGATCTAAATTTTGAGTTGATATCTAACAACAACAAAAAATATATGTATAACACATTAATAAATTACATTTGATAATTATCAGAATGGAGATCTGTGGAGATTGTAGCGTCACAGAAAAACTGGAAGCATTGGACGGCCGTTTCGTCCTAGTATGGGACTCATCAGTAGTGGGTATCCGTGTGCGGGGTCGTCGATGCGCACTACTGAAGAGTCCTATACTAGGACGAAACGGCTGTTCAATGCTTCCAGCTTTTCAGTAACGCTCTAGCTTAGATCAACTCATGAATTCAAATACTAAATTTGATAAGATAAAAAAAGTAAATAATGAACGAGAAATAGTTTACACAATGCATCGATGTCAGTTACAGTAACATCACTTATGACCAGGTGTTCCGTTCATGCACGGAACTGTGAAAAATTGCGACTTATTTGTATAGTAAAATGATTAAAGTTCGATAAAATGAATTCCACATCAGTAGAATGACAGCTAAATGTTATTCGTGACCTGAATAGATGAGTGGTAAGATTTTAGACAGTCAAACTGGGTGGCATGAGTTCGAATCCCGTGACGAGCACCAATCCCTTCAAGATCGCCATATTAACGAGTAACAATAGAAAAAAAACTTAGGTGCAGGGTATTGTAGTGAACACCTTCAATCACTTAACATGTCTACATAGTGCATGCAATGTCAAGTCAATTAGGTTAGTCCACATAGTCAAGCTTAGTTGACAGAACTAAATTGTTGCTTAAAGGCTAGGTAAACATGACCTTAGTCACTGCTCAGTAACCAATCAATTTCATTTAATAATCATAATAATCACGAAGGACTTCCATGCCCCCCCCCAAAAAAAGATGAAAATACTTAGACCAAAATAATAAGTAAAACACACATATATATACTTACACGAATCCGTTTTAACTTATCCAAATCCAAAGGATAACATGTACAGTACTGGATAATTTGTTCATTACCATCATCAACCGGTTGTTTATCGTTGGATGTTATCATTGATACATTTAAACTATTCGCATATTCCATAACCAATCGACTTATTTTCTTACTAATCCCAGTGAATTCACAACAAACTTTGAACTCTGAACTACATTGATTTAATAAATCACTCATTATTCCAATTAATCGAGATAAATTATTCGGTCCACCGATTTCACTTAAAATTGCAACACTTGTATCAACATCTCCATCACCAGGTCCAGGAACAGATGGTAGACTGGCACGTAAAGAAATTAATCGTGATAATCGATTACATACACAATGTATGAAGTAATCCTCAGAATCAGTACTAGAAAAACAATAAAACAGAAATAGTAATACATTAAGGAAGAAGAATGTATTTAGAAAATCTTATAGATTGAATTTTTAGGAAATCCAATGTTTTACTCGGCGATCTGACCCTATCTTTTTAGAGGAAACATAATCAAACATTAAAATTATCGAATACAAATAGATACATGGTTCTCCGATTAACAGTACACTAAGAAGATCATCTAATGATATCAACAACATTAAAGTATTTGGAATCCTGAAGGCCAAAGGAGAAGAGGAAGACCGAAGAACACATTACGCCGAGAAACAGAGACAGACATGAGAAGAATGAACAAAAAATGGATAGAACTAGAAAAGAAGGCCCAGGACAGAGTAGGTTGGAGAATGCTGGTCGGCGGCCTATGCTCCATTGGGAGTAACAGGCGTAATGGCCAATGGCAATGGCATTTGCGATAGTGCGTGTGAAACGTGGTGTGTAACGAAAAGTGTGTGTTCAGAGAACAGATTTTGTATATTCGTAAGTGGATTTGAAGTGTGATAAGAAACTTTATTGACCATTTATCTCCTCTGATCAGTGAATTATTTAAAAAATATACAATTTTTATATATGAACATATTACAGCATGCAAAAAAGGAAGATAAGTAAACAAAATAATAAGTAAATAAACGATCATTACTGCTTCTGAGGATGTAGGAGGTTATACAGTAAAATCATTTAGACTTACTTACTTACTTAGGCCTGTTACTCCCAATGGAGCATAGGCTGCCGACCAGCATTCTCCAACTCACTCAGTCCAGGGACTCCATTTCTAGTTCTATCCAGTTTTTGTTCATTCTTCTCATGTCTGTCTCCATTTCTCGGAGTAATGTGTTCTTTGGTTTTCCTCTTCTTCTTTGACCTTGACGATTTCATGTGAGGGCTTGCCTTAAGTCGCAATTGGGTGACTTCCTCAACGTGCGTCCTATCCACTTCCAGCGCTTCTTCCTGATTTCTTCCTCCACTGGAATCTAGTTTGTTCTCTCCCACAGTAGCTTGTTGCTGATAGTCTGGCCAACGGATCCGAAGTATCTTGCGTAGACAACTGTTGATAAACACCTGTATCTTCTGGATGATGGCTTTCGTAGATTTCTAGGTTTCTGCCCCATATATAGTAGAACTGTCTTGACATTTGTTTTGAAAATTCTGATCTTGATGTTGATTGAGAATTGTTTTGAGTTCCAGATGTTCTTCAGTAGTAAACATGCTGCTATTGCTATGCCGATCCTCGCCTTTACATCTATCTGCATCAGATCCACCATGTTCATCGATGGTGCTGCCCAGATATATAAAGGTTTTCACATCCTCCAAAGCTTCTCCATCAAGTGTAATTCGATTGGAAAATTATTTAGAACAACCCTAAAAATATCCCATAAGATCCTTCTATGTTAAAAGAAGCTTCCGATGAATAAGATTACAACTATTATTTAATAAGCATATAATATGACTGTTAAAGTAATATACATAAAAGATATTCAACATGTTATATAGAAGCTTACTTGATAACATCAAGATTTCGACCAATAAACTGATTAACATAACTCCATGGATCACCATGTAGTTGAACAAGAAAACGACTCATATGACCAGTTTGTGTTTGTCGTTGACCTCTACGATATGATAAACCAAGATTGGGTAGATTTAATTCCTCGAATAAATGATCGTCATCATTATTATCTGACAGGATTTCAACTTCATTCCCATCATTAATTAATTCAGTAGAATCAATTGATTCAGTTAACTTTGTTGTTGGATCAGAAATATCAAGTGATCTGTTGAAAAAAAAGAAAATCAAAGATTAGTATTGTCACCGTTATTAACGGTAACATCTCTTCATCCTGGATTCTGATGACGCTGGTGAAATAATAATGCTTATTCTATGTGCAGTTTTTACTCACTTCCCAAAAAGATTTCTTGAAAATTCCTAATGATATTAAGTACTTGTTTTAACGATAGGTTATTATTTATTTGAACATAAATATTGGTACAAGGAAGCACCAGATACATATGCACCACACAAATCTCATTTGATTTGTGTGAGGGCTGGGATACTGCCTAGGTGCCCAAACTGAAGCAGGTGGTTTTCTTAGAGGGCCACACACGGAGCCTCTGACCTGAAGATCTGATTCACAAAGCAGTGGAGCATCTTAAGGAGATGTAGTCCCATGGTAGCCGGTGACCAACGATTGATTCGTACGCCACTTGTTCCCTCAGGATACTGGAGCCCATGTGCACCAATGGTTTGGAACCAGGGTTTTCCAACTCCCCTAGGTGGACTTTCCGTATCTACCAACCCGGTTAAAGCGCCGGACATTCGCTTTTCGCCCACTGAATTCCGTAAGCAACAGTAGTGCCACGAGAAGGCAGTGAGTAGGACTTCCCTGGCAGAAGCTATATACGATAGGTTCAGTTGAACTATAAGGATGTGTCACTTAGGATACGGCAAGTTGTCTCATGGTCACGCTACATATGATTGATTGCACTAGACTAATTTGTATTGATATAATCTCATTTAAGAAAATATCATTAGCTGTTTATTTTAAAAAAAAATGGGTTTTTAAGGTTAGGATTCCATCTTGAGCATCAAGATTTAGAGTAATGACTTAGAATTCCGTTCCCAGAATAACAAGTCATCTAATTACATTTACTGCATTCTGATTGGCTGAAAAAGGCCAAAACAGTTTCAAGGTTATTTGAAATTACCCGGACTGACTTGAATAGTGTGATTTAATTCTATTGAGGCAATGTAAACCTAATGAGAAGCTTAAATTCATGAAGGTAGACAGATGACGTGAAACAGATGAGCGTTCGAAATCAATAAATAAGAAAATGTCAATGAAAAATGTACTTCACATGAGGCATTGAATAAACAAACATACTGATTAATGACAGTAGATGAATGTTTAAAAGTTGCAACTTTTAGCCAATCCGATAATGCTAGACGTTTACGTTGTTGTAAAGCTGTAAATTCTTGATACCATTGACGAGTTTTGTTCAATTCTTCATCTTCTTCCTCATCTTCCTCATTGTTACTTGGATGATTTCTTTTGCTTGATATTGATTTACACTTTGTTTTATTTAATTTATGTTTATTAAATTTTGCTAATTGATTACCAGTAGGACAAGTGGAATTTAATCGATCGGTTTGTCTACTGAGTTCATGGACAAAATCTATCCACATTTGTAAACCAGAACGAAGATGTTTTGTCCATTGAATTATCGGTGAATTATGTACCATTGTGTAGACATGTTTATGAAGGCATTTTATAATTGATGGTAAACGTCTAATTTGAAAATAACAAAAAAATGTATTACATAATAGAACAGAAGAATGTAAATAAATGAGTCAGCAACTACACGGAATTACATGCACTAAGTTAGGAATCCTCACTCCTACTGGCCTCACTATAAATGTAGACAAAAAAATAGAAGCCTGAAATAAACACCAACTCAATCACACTTGATGAAGAAACTCTAGAATATGTGGAAGCTTTCACTATCGATGAAAAAGGAAGATATCATGTAGACGTAAATGCAAGGATTGACAAGGCAAGGACATCATTCCTACAGATGAAGGACATATGAAACTCAAAACAACTGTCAGCAAGCCAACATCAAAGTCACAATCTCCAATACAAATGTCAAGACAGTTCTTTTGTACGGAGCTAAAACTTGCAGAACTACTACAATCATCATAAAAAAAGTAAAAGTATTTGTAGACAATTGTCTACGTAGAATACTGAATGTCGGTTGGTCGGATGGCATCAGCAACAACCTACTGTGGTAGAGAACAAACCAACTTCCAACTGAGGAGGAAATTAGGAAAAGATGTTGGAAGTTGATAAGACATACGCTGAGGAAATCAAAGTGCATCGCAAAATATGACACTATCCTAGTGTATCATTAAATAGCTCAAAGAATATCAGAGCAGATTCAAGCATACGAAATCATGTTTTTGTATACATAAATTGGGTTTAAGTCTGTGAATAGCTAAGGCTTCTAAATATCTAGGAATTCGTCCTTGACAATTTCCATATGACGTTTTAAAAGCTGTAGTAATTTCGAATGTATGTCTCATTTTAATCATGCACTTTGTTATCTATAAATATGGTATTTCACTCCACCCGATTATTGGAGCATCGAAGAAAAATTGGTGCTGAAGCCCATGTGCCCCCAAATGCCCTGGTACGGCCGAGAGTGGGGAGAGTTCGCTCTCCCTCTCGAAATGCTCTCATATGTTTTAGTTTGGGCACCTGGGCTACCTTGGGACTACATCTCCTCACGATGTTTCACTGCCTTGTGGATCAGACATTTAGGTCAAAAGCCTCGGGTGTGGCCCCCTAAGAAAACCACTGCTTCAGTTTGGGCACCTAAGCAGTATCCCAGCCCTCACACAAATCAAATGAGATTTGTGTGGTGCATATGTATCTGGTGCTTCCTTGTACCAATATTTATGTGTTTAAATAATAATAATAGTAATGATGATAATAATAATAATAAGAAGAAGCCCATGTCAAACGACCCTTGATTGAATTGTTCGATTAATCCTCCCTATGTATTCGTGTTGATACAAACATGTGAATTAGTAAATACTATGTGGTGTCAGGCAATTGTTTATCTTATGTCTAGGCGTATACGGAATCGTAAGCCTAGTCTATTCAATCACAATCAGTATAGTCGTGTAATATGTTTTCTAAATAGCTAATTTTATTCTATGTCTCAAAATCAATCATACAAATGAAGCTTACTTTAAATGCAATGTGAAATTGAACTTTGATTGTTCTTGGTCTTCTTGCTCATTGAAATGACCATATAATTGTTGTAGATTGTTAAATGACTTCTTAAATGAACAATGTTTCAGTATTGCTAATAAGTCAGTCATTTCCAGTTTTAGCAATGAACTGGAACATATATGATCATTATTATTATTACCATTATTTGATTTTAGATAAGTCGGTATTTTGACTGCATTTTCAAATATTGGGCGTACTGGTTGTTGTAGTATTGATTCCCATTTTTTTACCTGAAGAGTAAAAAGAGGGTTAGGTAATAAACACATTGGGCAAATTACACTCTTTCATTACAATTGTAGTTTCTAACAGGGACTGATTGCAGCTGGAAAAACATTGAAAACCAAAAGAATTGAGCACCTGATATAAGACTTTTCAGTAGTTCCCATCCATGACCTTATTAGCGAACGAATCAAGAACTAGCAAGCACTTAATCTTCAGATCAATGAGTTGGTATTAAGAGGTATACGTAGCTAACTGTAATCGTTTTGCAGATAATGCGAGACAACCAATTACTTCCATTGTTGATATTTGTGCCGAAACGGTTAGGTTTCGTTGTTCATCATTAGAAACTCTGACAAACACCTCTTTAGGTTAGTTACCAGTAAAGGCAGTAATTTTTATTATTATATAGTGTACTGGAGATTCCTGAATATGACGTTTCGCATCATCATGGAATGACTTTATTTAAACAATCATTCACTATGTTTATCTATTCAACTTTAATAATTAAAGCTAAGAGAAGTAAAAAAATCCATGGACCCGAGAAATCATTATGGGACACAGCTTCATAGAATCGAAGTAAAGAGTTTTATGTTGTGGTCATACGAAGACAAAACAGTAGATCAAAAGTATAAACTGATAGCTTGATTCATATCGATAATAATAATAATGGTAAAATCTATAAGACAAATGATAGACTAACATACATGTTTATGAATCGACTTTTTACAACGATCAACATTTGTTTTAACTGACCAGAAACGTGAATAATGACCCCATTTGGTAACATTCACAAGACCCTAAATAAAAAGCCACAAAATAAAAGATACATTTAATAAAGTGAACATGAATTTGGATACGTTTAATATTTAATATTAAAGAAATTGTTTATAAATTAATACATGATATAATTAAGCTATGAGCGATGAAATTTCAGTTAATTAATGGCGATCTCTGTGTACATCTTTGAGTGATACTGTTTGGAATAATCTCTTTCTTCCCAATGACATTTTTTTAAGTAAGTTTGTGCTCGTTGGAGAGTTACTCCTTTCACCGTACAAGCACACTCATGCATGTTTTTGAAATGAGTCCTCAGGTATGGGATTCATGCTTTGCAAGTTTTACTTTCATCCTCATCTTTGGGCTCCCACAAGTACTTTACCATTATTCCTTAGATTAAACAGCGCGAAAAAACGTGGACGGACAAACGTCCTGCTCCCAAGAACTGTCTGGCCGCTACTGTTACTAATGGATTGTTTAAACTGAACTAGATAGAGTAAGGATTCAAATGTGAAACCTATTAGTTGAATGTCAGACATTTTTAACACAATCATAATTAGTTCATCATTAGGTATTTGGTGTAGAGGCTCACTTTGATTGTGAGACTGGGTGATACAGCCTAACAGCTTAAACCGTAGTAGGCGTATGATATAAAGTAACACTAATCAGTTAACTGTAATCAACGTAGGAAGTAGAGAAAAATTATATCGGATTAGATTGATACACAGCAAAATTAACAAAAAAAACGAGTTGCACAGTACGATGCGCAGGGCAGTGTTATATCCCAAAGAGAGTTATGAATGGTGCCGGTTAAGAACGATTTATGGACTAATATTACGTGTATATTTTTATTGTATGATTGTAAAGTAACTAAACTATTCATGTCCCCCTTATTATAAGCTTTATTTTGACCTATGAACTATTACTATTCGATTCACCATTCTTGAGTTATGTCCTGTCTGTCATTTACTATCTCTCTTATTCACAGCCACAGTTGGCTAAATTTTGTACAAATGTTGTTACTTATTTTATGGTACGATGTGGTCTGTCTAGTTGATATATGAACCCAGTATGTTTGAAATAAATGATTCATATCACAGAGGCTGTTATTAGTGTTCCGAATCTAACTGGCTGGGATAGATAGAAAGGAGGACCGATAAGTACTCCAGACTGTTCGCACGGGTTTTATGCGTGATTGGTCCGAACAACCAATCACTGAAAGACATATATAAATATTATAAAGCTAAAATGATCAATGGAAACTGTGGAATTTTCATAGTTTTTAAATTATAAACGGATTTCAGTTAAGTTAACACTTAAAACCTGGAAACACCGGATGACCATTTCATCCTAATACGGGACACTTTATTAATGAGTGTCCATGACTCCAACTCCGGAAATCAAACTCAAGACTGTTAATCGCATGCATAAAAAACACTTAACCTCTAGATCATCAAAATGATTGTAAACAAACCTTTAATTCTTTCTCAATTGGATGTCGTAAATTACTCAATTCTTCCGTTACACATGGTAGAAATTGTGCATAAAACCAAACTGCATTACCGACAATCCGTTTGGATGATGAACGTTCTGTTAGTGTTTTAAATATCGAAAAAAATAAATCGCAAATTGAATATGTATGAAGATTAATATAATCTCCTCCTGAAATAAATGTAATTTACCCAGTACAAGTTTTGGAAAAAGCTTGTAATTATTTCACACTATCAACAACTGGACACGGAAAGCCCACCTAAGGGAGTTGGAAAACCCTGATTCTAAACCAATGGTGCACATGGGCTCCAGTATCCTGAGGAAACATATGGCGTATGAATCAATTGTCGGTCACCGACTATCATGAGAATGCATTTCCACACGATGCTCTACTGTATTTTGGATCAGATCTTTACATCAAAGGCTGAGGGTGTGGCCCCCTAAGAAAACTACCTGCTTCGGTTTGGGCACCCGGGCAGTATCATAGCTTTCACACAAATCAAATTAGAATTTTGTGGCGCATATATATCTGGTGCCCCTTTGTACCAATATTTATGTTTATACGAATGAGATCTAAACAATGTACAAAGCTTAACCACTAATCCTTACAAAATACTTCAACAACAACAATAATAATTCCAAATAGGATTGAAGATAGAGAATAAAGGAATTCGAGAAAGACTTGATATTCCATAAAATCAAAATTATAATACTACAACTCTATCTATTTAACAATAGACTGACATTGAAATGTATGACGAAAATGGTAAACTAAAAGAGAACGCACTCAACGACGAAGATTATCGGAGTTGTATTGGATAGAATGAAGATATTAACGACAGTACGTATTCATCAGAACTGTCGTTGATTAAGAAAAACAATGTAAGAAACTGAGAAAATTTGAAACTTTCTGATACAGATTTTGTATGGAGTACTGTACTACAACCTACTTACCCAAACTGAAATAGTCAGGGAGGAGTTAAAAACCTATGCCAAGGTTGATGATACTTTTTTTTGACAACCGCCAAACACAGTAAGTGTAGTGTGGTCTACTTATATCCATATAAGTAGTATATGGCGATGGTCAGACATAGAATGTATTTTGGCAGAAGACCGATAAGGAAAGAATTGAATTGAAAATCAATTGCAAGGAAAGTGTATGAACAGCGGAATTAGAGAAGATGAACTGATATTTACAGAAGGAACAATGAAGACTGAGACAATTGATTGTTATATTGCAAATTAACTGTTCATTGTATGGTTATCAGAATTTAGTGAGATAGTCTGTAATTTGTCCTTAAATACATTCGATTGTCTCCAACCAGTGCTCTGTTCACTACATAAGTACATACGGAATAAGATACTGTTAAACTAATCCCTATAACCAGTTAATCTAGATATGGAAAATATTTAGAAAAAGGACAAACATCACAAGATAAAATGTAATAAAGTGAGGAACAGAAAAGCAATACAAAAAAGGGAAATAAAAATACTGAAACCTTCACAAAACCCCTTCTGATCTATAATCATATGCTCACTAGTGACTGAATTCAAGAGATATTTCCTTGAGTTTTAGTGGGAAGTAGTGACCAGTGGAGTTCAACCACGTCTGTTGTGAGATAACAACTCACTGAAGACAATTGGTGAACGGTTGCTCAAAATCGTGGATGGGTTGAAGTTAGACATTAACACCGTTGGATGCCGGCTCAGTGATGTACCGGTTAAGTGCTCCGACGCGAGACTGGTTGGTCCTGCGTTCGAATCTCGCGAGTGCGAGATCGTGAGTGCGCACTGATGAGGAGTCCCATAATGGAACGAAACGGCCATCCAGTGCTTCCAGGCCTTCCATGGTGGTCTAGCTTCAACTGACTCGTTAATTCAACTATGAAAAAGAGAAATGACACAAACATATTCACATACCTGTTTCACTTAAACCAGGCCATAAATTTAAGGCTGAATAAATTGACGCAACTAATTTCCATCGAGATGAAAATTCACCGATTGGTCCTTTCTCGAATAATTCAATTAAAGCATCAAAACGATCAGTTTCTAATTCTAGTCGTTTTCTCCCATGATCATCATTATCATCCGCACCAGTGTTATCTTTCAGACAAGATGAATTACTCATTTTAGATTGATATTTTGAATAAAGAGATTTTAATTGACGACTATAACTACCAGGACGTAGAAATAGATCATATAGATGAAACCATAATGTTACACAACGATTACTGATTTGAATTTCAGCTGAATCTAATGTAGCCAACCAATAACTGTGAAAACAAAAAACCGGGAGATATGTATTGAGAAAACAACAATTATAAGAAACGACTAGTCACTGTTAAGGTTACATTACATAATGAATCAACTGGGGGAATATTTACTCAATATTATATTCTATTGTGAACGATTTCACAACTGAAAAAAGTTTTTACCTCACTTAGTCGTAGGTTATAGCCCATAAACAAAGCATATGAAATTAATGTACTGTAATTTAAACCGTATACAGCTATCTGAAGGCTAGTGATAATAACTATGTTAACAAGATAGAGTCCATAAAATTGTGAGAGCTGACTAGACACATGTTGGGTAACATCGACTGATGGGAAATTGGCCAATCAGCATTGATGGATGAATCAAGAAGACGCTGGAAGATTCAAATGTAATTTTTATGTAATGCTTTTATTGATTTATATCTTAGTTATTTAAACTATCGAGGTATGTGTATTGTTCGCCCTTAGCTCTCGCACTTTCAATCCTTAGACACCAGCTTCCTAATTCACACAGTAATCTCCAAATCTCGAGCTCTGAAAAGAAAAGAGGTGGGAAGTAAAGTGAGTAGTCACTTTTCAAGGCTAGTTTATGTACAGAATCCGAGAGTGTTTCTAAGGTAACATGAGAATTTGAAGTTCAAAAAACTTCTAGAAAACATAGTGAAAATAGCAAACATAAAATATTCGTCAAGTTAAAATAATGTCAACATCATCATTTAATGATTAAAAACCAATTCTATTAAAAGCTTTTGAAGAAATTCGATTTTTAAAAGTACTGTGGTGTGGGCTACTTATATCGACATAAGTAGCATATATCGTGAGTAAGAAATAGAATATCTGACAGAAGAAGATTAAGGAGATCAAGAAGGGAAGAGAACAGAAATAAAAAGCAATTTGTGTGGAAATCCAGGAACAATGAAGCCTGAGACAATTAAAAAACATTTTGCAAATAGAGTATCATAATATGGCTTTTGTATATTACCAAGCAACGTTGTAATTTGCGCCAAATACTTAGTTGGTTGTTCTCACTTTTGTTCTCATTCACTACAGTACTTTAAAACATTTTACGGAGTCTGAAGATATTTATCGAATGATTTCAGAGGGCTACTATCAAGGAAATTTACATTTATATTTTGAAAGCATTACATTTACAATGACATATACAAGTTGTGCTCATTACATTGACATTAAAGATTTACCTTAATTCCATTTTACGCCAACTAACCAACAAATTACAAACTTCTTTACTTGATTCATTAAGAGAAACATGCTTGGCTGCATCACGTTCCCATTCCTGTAAAAATAATCAAAATGGAAACACGATCAAGGAAAAAACATTTAAAATGATATTGAAAAAAAAGGAATCCTAGCAGCGAGATACCGTGCTTTTCAAATATCCTCGTACAACCAAGGATGAGGAGAATTCGCTTGTCCGCTAACACAATAATTTTTTATATGACCACGAGTATGTAGTCACTGTCAGGATAGTCCTACTCACTGCCTTCTCGTGATCGGAAGGATGTTGTTTACGAAACGAGAATGTTCAACAGTTAATCTGGATTCGGGTGTTCGGAGAATCAATCTAAGGAGTTGCATAACCACGATTCCAAACTAATGTTTCAGGTGAGCTCCAGGATCATGACGCAACAAATGACTGATGGACCTAATGTTGGTTACTTCATCTTCTAACGCTGCTCCATTGTCTTGAGGATTAGACTTAAAAGTCAATGTCTCGAGGAAAGGCTTCTTATGAAACCCATCTGTTTCTGTTTGCGTACCTGGACAGTATTCCATTAAATACACAAATCCAATGATTTGTGTGAGTTTTTTATATATTTTGTCTCATTGTAACAATGTTTATGTGCTTGAATAAATGAAACTAATTAATATATCACAAATGTTATTATTAAGGCGACTTAATGAATTAGCGATAAGAATTATTAGGATATACTTCAGATGTGTTATGTTAGAAGCGATTACGAGTTCGCCTAGTCTGCGAATGGAACAAAGACCAATAAGCCAGCTATTCTGACGCGTCCCAACTCCTCTAATTAGAATGAGAAGTCCAAGTTCGAAGTGAGAAAATATATTCCGCAAGCAGCCAGAAGCATAAGCAATCACCACAAGTCTAGTCGGAAATACATCCATTTATATATTGGTTTGTACACCCATTTTTGAATCATTATCAGAATAAATCACATATATGAGAAATAATTCATACAAGAATATGGTACAGAATAAAATGTCATAGTGGAAAACAAAATAAATGCTATATTGAGTGACCATCAAATTGAATTAAAGAGAATTACAGTCACTTGGTCTTGTTTTGCTAAATCTTCCCATTGATGATTAGGACTGTAATTGATCAGTCGCTTGTTGGTATATCTGCATCCTGTGCGTATTGCATCGATATAGCCTTAATTCACAAGCATTATAAACAAATGGATGGACAGTGGTTAGCAGCTGGATGTACCTGCATCTCAGAGTTGATTCTCACTCTGAGACTCGAGCCCAGGACCATTCGCTTCAAACACTATCGCATTATCCACTTAGCTTATGCAATGGAGTGAAGTTTAAATTCACTTGGTATTGTTTGGTTAAATCTCCCCATTGATATATAGAACTGCGATTGATCAGTCTCTTATTGGCATATGTGCATACTGTATGTATTGCCTCGATATAGCCTTAATTCACAAGCATTATAAGCAAAGATCCTCATAACAAAATGGTCTAACTAATAGTTTGATAACGAGGTTTGTTGTGAATGAAATTATAACCGGACGCACAAGTTTGATATAAAAGGAGTGGTTAGGAGAGAGGTTGGAGAGTCATTGTATATCATCTGATAATCACTGAGAAATAAGCTTGATGAAATTTCAACTTACCTGCATCACTTGCCAAAGCATTTCAACTCCAGTAACAAATTTTATTAATGGATCTGATACAGTGAATGATTCAATACGATGAATGATAACTAACAGCTGAAATAATTCAGATGAATTGAAAACACATAAAAAGAACTGGTTGATTTCTGAATACATATTCATTAAATTTATAAATTATAGTCAGATCCATCCAAATACTCATAGGCCTAAAACTCAAGATGTAGTGAACTGATTTCTACATTTTGCAACTGTTACTTTGATAGGGTGATTTGGTTTGTATATTGTGATGACTTAACCGAACTATACTCCCTGGGATACATGTTTTCCTAGGTCCTACCATATCAGGTAGGTCCTTTAAAGAACAGCAAGATTGAAAGCAGCAACTCAAGGTCCGAGAATGAAGTTGCACTGCTGAATGTAGAGAGGGTATTACAGCAGTAAAGTATTCCTTTCAGATAGCTGTCATCTGCAACTAAACCGCCTAATCAGGAGAGAAATTTGAAAAGATCCACCACACACCTCACCTTACCACGAGGGTTTCTGTTTTCGGTGGTAAATTCTTTTGAAGTATGGGACAAACACATCAAAAAACCATCCCAACCCAATGTGCTTTTTAGATCTTTTGAGAAAAGATCTGCCTTCATGGTGTAGGCAAAACGGAAGTAAGAAATGTCCTAATACCTATAATAGCATTCAACGAGATATTGACATACTTTGAATTGCCCACATGCAAATATGATTCAACCCTGAATAAAGATTCGTGATAATGCGGACGTTATGACAGAAAAGTTGTGAAGCAACTATGCTTCCATCGGGAAGCACAGACAAGATTGCAAAATAACAATTCTAAATTTATTTCTATCGCAATCATCATAATCACTTTACTATTGTTTTTTTAATAAATACAGTCAATAAAATCTGATTCTACTAACCTAGGTGGCCTGCTTCAATATCTGGGCTACCTGTTCCCCCTATCTAGATATTTCAACAAATCTGTTTTTCTTTATTTTAACACATTATTATGTATATTAATCGCATATATTCAGGCGCGTTTATGAAAAGTCTAAGACTTATCGCTTTTAAAGATACAAAAGAGAACAATCAGGGGCATCCTGGTAGTTGATAATGAACACTATTCAGATATAGGTTCTTGAACTGCTAACACCTAACTGGCGATCACTCAATTATTTATTGTCAGAGTCGATCAAGAAATAAGAAAAGGAAACTATTCGTAATACTTTGTGCTGTTGTTATTCATCTTTTTCATATCTGCTTCTATTTCCCGGCGTAATGTGTTCTTTGGTCTTCCTCTTTTCCGCTTCCCTTCCGGATTCCATGTTAGGGATTGCCTTGTAATACACATTGGTGATTTCCTTAATGTATGTCCGATCCACTTCCAACGTCTTTTCCTAATTTCCTCTTCAGCTGGAAGCTTATTTGTCCTCTTCCATAAAACGCTATTGCTGATAGTATCCGGCCAGTGAATGTTGAGTATTTTGCGTAAACAACTGTTTATAAATACTTGTACCTTCTTGACGATGGATGTAGTAGTTCTCCACGTTTGAGCTCCGTACAGTAGGACTGACTGTGTTGACGTTCGTATTGAAGATTCTCACTTTGAAGTTCTTTGACAATTGTTTTGGGTTCCATATGTTTTCAATTGTAGAAATGATGTACATGCTTTGCAAATCCTCGCCTTTATATCTGCATCCGATCCTCCTTGTTTATAAACGATGCTTCCTAGGTACGTGAATGTTTCCACCTCTTCCATAGCTTCGCCATCAAGTTTTTTGGTAATTACTATCAATTTAATCATGTTATTTACTATAGTCATAACAATTTGCAAATGTTTTTTTTTGTAGTCGATTATATCATGTTCTCCTTCTCTCTAGAGCTTATTCCGTCGGTCTATTAGTTAAATTTATATGAAAGTGATTATAATAATCGTTCACTAATGAACTACACACAATATTACATTTGAAAAACATTTTATCCATCTGCACAAAATAGTCGGTGTATATGGATGACTTAGAGCACACAAAAAATGGATCCTCTTTTCATCCAACATGATGTCATGATTATCATTTTAATTTACAGCGACCTATGATAAAATCTGTTTTGAAGAGGGAGGAGGATAATTATTTGTTATGCCCCGATAACAATAGTGAATGGTAACTTTGGGATCCATTTATGGACCAATATTATGCATATCATTTTTATCGTATATTTGCTAAATAATTAAATTACTCATATTCATATTCCTTTCATTGTGAGCTTTATTTTGACCCGTCGACTATTATTGTACGATTTACCATTCCTGAGTTATACCCAATCTATTAATTACTGTTCCCCCTATTCACAGCCACATTTGGCTAACTCTTGTACAAATGTTATTTTCCATTTTATTGGTACGTTGTGGTCAGTCTGTTTGGTATATAAACTCAGTATGTTTGAAATGCAAGGATTCATACCACAGAGGCTGTTATTGTTGTTCTGGACTTAACTGACTGGGCTAGGCAGGAGCAGGATCGATAAGCACTCTAGACTGCTTGCTCGTACGGTTTTCGTGTGTCACTGTTCCAATCGATAATTCGCTGCTCTGTGATTGGAGGTCTTATCACGTCATACATTAACTAGGCATCCATTCGGCCACAAGATATAACATTATTACTACACTTACACGTAATAAACTCGGTTGTCCAGGCCATTGAGTGAGTATATGTTTAATTTGTTTTTCTAAATTTCTCATTAATACATTTAATTTCTCAGCTTCTTCTAATGGAATAGGATCAAGGTAAATATTGTAACAATGTGATTTAGTATTACAATAATGATTGAAAGATGTATTTGAGAATTTGGACAAATGATGGATCGGTAAAATAGGATTAGCTCGTATATCATATTGACCCATATAAGCAGTGATACCGATATAAGACAAAGTAGTCTGTTCATCGATAGTGGGATCTGTAAAAACAAAAAGAGGGGGAATTGAAAAGATGATAACACCAAAAACATTTACTGAAAATCTTAAAAGGAATACACAACATAATTAATCATAATGTTTAAAATCTATTGTAGTTGAAAACACAACATTTAAAATGTTCAGTGACTAAGCAAAGATGGATAGTGACTAGCAGTGAAATTCAAGACGCGTTTCGTCCTATTTGGGACTCGTCAGCCGGATGTACCTTGCTTACAATGCTTGTGAATCAAGCTATATCGAGGCAATACGCACAGTATGCACATATGCCAATTAGAGACTGACCAGTTAGATTCCTAACACATCCATGGGAAGATTCGAACAAACAATACTAAATGAATTTGTTCAGTGACCGTTGGAAGTCTTTATAACACTACTCGGTCTACAGTAAATGATTGTGTTTTAGTTGTCAATACAATTACATTTCATCCTTATATCACAAAATTGTAATTCAAGAAAAACCCAATTTGGGACTCGCCAGCTGGATGTACCTGCATCACAGTTTTGATGTGAAGCAGATTAGAACTTGAAACTAGTGAATTTCAATCCAAATACCAACGCATTATCCACTGAGTTATTCAATCTAGCTGGTTACTAAGTTATTCAATGGGTATGAATAGCTAAGTTACACTAAAAATTGTCGAATAACGCTATTGTCGATGTAATTCGCGCTCAGAATATGCATATGGCAACAGAGACTGATTAATTATAATCTTAATTATCAACATTAAGAGATTACACACCTTTAGTTGACAATAATAATAATAACTTGACTTACCTAAACTGAATTTCGATTCAATCGATAACCAACTAGCTAAATTAAAACCATATAGAACTGTATGCCAATGCCAAGAAAATATACTACTGATATCTACTGATTGAGTAGTACTATGTTTATCAATTAGTAATGATGAATTCAATGGATAATTTATTGTACAATTTGAATTTAACAATAATAAATAAACAAGACGTTTTATAAAATAGACTAATTCCTTTTCTTCTGGGATCCAATATTTTCCGGAACCATTCAATGAATTCTTCAACCATTTATCGATCGCTTCTAATTTGGCAACAGTCTACATGTCGAAAAAAACACATTTGAATACAGGAGAAAATTAAGTACCTGCTCAAAGATTGAATGATAGACAGCTCAAGTAAACGGAAAAAGATAAACTTACGTCTCGGAATGACTGAAGTAATTACACTCCGCTTGCATTATAAGTTTGGGAGCATTCTAATGTGACATAACTATAAGCAAACAATATTGTTAAAAGAACACACTTCAAACTGAGATATGTCATCAGTAGTTGTAAATACTTGACTAACTAGTTAATATAAGGAACATCTTGCCATTATTACACACACACGTCACAATACACTATAATGTTCATCAGATGGAACATAATCCTATGATTCATCGAGTAACAGTAGTCGTCATTGGTATCATCGTCTAGAGGCACTACAATGTTAACGCATAAATTTCAAATTCAAATGTCATTCTGGTCAATTCAGTTTAGAAAACCGGATAGTATTATTAACTATCGCACCAAAAAAAAACGATTTAGTTATATAGTATAAACTGATCCTTTAGTCTGGTGGTTTGAATTGCCTATCATGATGAAACAAAGGAGCTATTTCAGCTATAATACAAGTTTTACTAGAGCATACTACGCATAGCAGATTGACTGAAGAAGATAAAGGCTAAAGTAGCAAACATAAAGTCACATGGCGAAGTCGTACTACCAACTGTTCAATAGTGTAATGACAATAAAGTGTTTTCCCGGAAGCAAAAAGCATCTTGAGCGATGCTGTCTTTTCCAAACGAAAGGATGGTGTCAGAAGAGATTGGCCTTGAAAACAGCATATGAATTTCTGTTACCGGTAGTCATGACTGAAAGTACATAGTGTTATATCTCAAACTTAGATTCTTAGTATGCCACATATGACTTGAGCACTCGAACACTAGAACCTTCCCAAGTCGCAAATGGAAAGACAGAAGACAATTGAAAGGAATGTTATTCCAAACATTTTTCAATTATGGTACAAATAGTCAGGTATTTATAGTTTCTTACTAAAAAGGAAATCATTATTATAGTTATCCTATCCGCACACAGAAGGTTATAAACATTTGTCTAATAGGGAAGCAACACGTAGTGGTTGTGGAATTTTCTTCCAAAAACTCATTCGATGGAATATCTTTGGCTCTTTCTGAGCCTCCTCAAGTTCACCCGTAAACCATCCTCACAGAAAGCTAACACATAAAAAAATTTCTCGTATAAAAAGGTCCAAGTTGTTGTTCAAAGGACGTTGTGGCCACGTTTCCAGGTCGCCAAGACAAAATTTGATCTGCTTTCCTTTCTAGATGACTAAAGATTTATACTTCTATAAGGCGAGCAACCAGGAAGTAAAAACTGCCCAAACACGTCCATCAACACACAATAACATCTCGCTCAACATCGTATGTCTTCAGTGGGATTCAAACTTGTTATTTAGTGCTTGAAAATCTAGTATTTTAAGAAGTAAAACACTGCTCCAATGCATGAAAAGTGTACACAAAAACTCGAGTGTGTAAACCTATACATCGTTACTGAATAACACGAAAATATATAACTATTATTTGATGTTTTTATTTTCACTAAAAACAAAATAAACCAAGTAGAAAGTTGAGGGGTTTCATGTGAGACTTGTAGGCACTGGAATCGGTCCAGTGGAGTGGTTATGGATGTGCATTAATGAAGAATCTCATAATCAAAAGAAACAACCGTCCAGAGCTTACTGGTTTTTAATAGTTATCTAGTTATCAGTTTGTTGACGTTAATTATGAAATCTGTACAGTTTGACATGAAAATCAAAGTACCATTACTCAAATTATCGACGAATAATTAACTGCCTTTTCGGAACTATATAAACAAAAACTATCACTGATTATCACATTCATTATAATCGTAGAAAAAGTAACTTTTCTATATGTGTAAATCAAATGATAACTCCGCCTGTAGCTCCTTCGAGGGCTGCTGCTGGTCCCAAGCCCGGGTAAAGGAGGAGGGTTAGGCATGGGGTTAGCGACCCCATCCAGTAGAAAATCAACCCGCTAAAAACACGCTAACCAGAAAAAATCATATGATCCTGTTAAAGAAATTACCTGTTGAATTTCTTTCTCTTTTTCAAAATTCCCAACTTGTGAATTATGATGAATACCTAATTCTGTATAAGCATTTATACAACCAATTTCAGAGAAACGAAGACGCCAATCCACTTCTTCATTTAATGATTGATCTATTAAATCAGGTGATGTAGATCGTTCATGATGCTTCATTTTCTTTGATTTAATACCTTGTAAATCATTACGAATTAGCTGTTTACGATGATCAGCTTCTAAGAATAGACTAGCACGTGATTCAGCTAATTGTTTACGTTCTAATTCAATTTGTTTCCAATGTTGATTTAATGGTAATATGATTGAGTTTAGAATACGACCAATTAATTTATTATGAATATCAGTTACATTTGAAGATGAATGTTTTTCAGCATTATGTAACCATAATAAATTTAATATGAATGAACTTATTCTGAAAAAAGAGGAGAAGAAGGGAGAAGACGGGTTGAAGTTTATCAACTAAACACAAAGGAACAGAGTCTACATTACTGATAAGTCTTGTCGATTGAACGCTATATTCGTTTTCCTAAGCTATTCTGGTAACCCACAGACTAGAACTACTCAGAGACTTGAACACCAGAGAGAAGACGCAAATATGAGAGAAAAATACTTTACTCCAAGGTTCGTTCTTGTACAAAAAATCATGGGTATTTATAGATGTTAGCGTCTGTTAAATCAACATCATATTTCAGCCAATCAGTTAACGACATATTATGCTACCGACCAATAGTAACGAGCCACGTTGGAATTCTAGAATGTTCCATCATACTCTGATTGGCTAGGGCTCTGCTGCTCCTTTTGGGTCTCTGGAGGCTCCGTTGAAGTTCTCCGGAAGCCGACTCAACAATTACATAATATTTAGAGAGAAAATTTTGGTAATCAAAGTTCTGCTATAACTCATTCCACTATTTTGACAGCCAATGTAGATAAAGAAGATTATATAAACTTCTTTTGAGTGTAAACACCATGTATTGACGTGGATTCCGATAGCTTCAGCAGTATAAACAAGACAAACTTGCAAAGCGTGTGATAAATTTGATGAAATATGGTGGATAACCGTTAACGTTTTATTCAGATGAACTTCATCTCCTGTGTCCACTAAGTAACGAAGATCACAAACTGTTAATCAGTCATACATGTCCATAGCTCAACCAACATTGATTGTGAATTTTACGATATCGTTTGCACATATAAAAACTACTGCGACTCAATAGCATAATGGAACTGAACATAAGCAGTTTATTTGATAAACAAACCAAATACAATGGTAATTATAACTTGTTGCGCCGTAAATCTGATTCCTTTTTGCTCGTATGAATGATTGTTTGTTGCTAAAATATACGTACTGTCTATCCTCGTATGTAATAAATGACTTGATCCGCGTTGGTTAATAACGGAGTTAAATAAGTCAAATACGAGAATGGATTTAGAATACATATATTTTCTTTACTCATCGATCTGGCCAGAGAATCAGAGTAATGAAGCAAATAGATGAGAGCGGAACAAAAATGACGCGCATTGGAGATGGCTGGGAAGTCAACTCGAGAGTGAAGCGAAAATAATGCATATTGGACATGGCTGGGAAGCCAACTCGAGAGCGAAGCGAAAATAATGCGTATTGGAGATTGGCGGAGAAGCCAACTCGATTTAAGCAAGCGTTAATCAACATTTATAGTCGGACAAAAATGAGTGACAGACATATGATGAATAAGATACTAAGTGTACACATATATGCCCATATAAAAGTATAGCCAAGGTTAATAAGCGAATAATGAACAAGATCAAAATATGACTCATGACAGGCGAATTGGCTTGGCCAGTAGCTAGGATAAAGCATATGGGCTTAACAAATAAACCGATACTACAAACTATTATGGACAAACCTAAGACACTATATATCTTGATCTAGAAAGAAACTGGTTTTATTTAGTTAGTTCAGAACATAGACATTGTTACAATAAAACAACAAAATATATAAAAACACCCACACAAATCATTGGATTTGTGTATGTATTGGAATACTGTCCAGGTATGTAAACTGAAACAGATGGTTTTCATAAGGAGCTATTCCTCCAGACCTTCAGCTAGAGGTCTAATCCTAAAGACAATGGAGCAGCGTTAAGAGATGCAGTAACCAACATTAGGTCCACCAGTCATTTGTTCCGTCAACATCCAGGAGCCCATCTGAAACGTTAGTTTGGAATCGTGGTTCTGCAACTCCTTAAGTGGATTCTCCAAGAACCCGAATCCAGTTTAACTGTCGGACATTCTCATTTCAAAAACAACATCCTTCCGATCACGAGAAGGCAGTGAGTAGGACTACCCTGACAGTGACTGTATACTCGTTGTCATATAAAACAGCATTGCTAGAGGACGAGCGAATTTGCCCCATTTTCGGGCGTACAAGGCGTTTATGAGGAAGTCAAGAAAACTTACAACGATAACCTGTTTTTGTCAAACTACCAGTTACCAAAAATTATGATCATGTGTATGACTATCTAATAATTAATCTTACAGGTGAAATCTACGAAGAATAACAGAAATGAATGAAATTATTGATTCGAATTTCAGGTAAGTCACCAACGAAAACAAATTTTCTTCCTATCGAAATAGAGGTTTCAGTGACAACCGTGACGACTGAAAGAATGATGTAAGATCACAATGGCCGTCATTTTTCAGTGTTGACAAAAGCTCAGCGTGAAGCTTGCAGTTTTTTGTACATTCCAAATCCCAATTCACCGCCCAGATTATTGTTAATGAATTGAATTTGAGAAAGTCCCCCGAACATAGATTAGAGGAGTAGCAGAAAAACCTGATTCCTGATAACCTCCAATGATGTTGTGATGGAAAAGACATCGAGATCAGTGTATAGTCATAAAACAGATGCATTTTGATGTATCACAGTTTCATAACTAAAGATTTTTATAACTTATGGCAGTTATTGAGTAGAGTAGAAAGCTATCTGTCGGTAGTCGGGTGATCATCAACACTTCATATGTAAATAAATGTTTTGTAAATGAAATTAGTAGACAGGATACTCTGGACCCAGATTTCGAACTACTTGGCCTTCATCAGCAAGATTTACCTTTAATCTTAAAAGAATTAGTGCTATCTTTATTAGTTCTAAACCGTGTCAACTAGCTTCAGAGTCTTAGATATTGACAACTGAGCTATCAGGGTAACGGCTGTCCTTTCCAAAAGACTGATTCATCGATTATTGAGTAGTGCCCGATGTTGTGTTCGTTTAGTCGTTTTAGTACTGATCGATGCGTGTTATATAGTCTCATACAAATGAATGAAATATGATTTTAAAAAATATTAACTTACCGAAACTGGGTCTCATGAATTCTATGCGAAACACCAATCACATTACCAGTGAATGAAGTCGGATTATTAATAGAATTAAATAACTGTTGAATTAATCGTCTTGATTTAGAATTGGCTAACTCTAATGCAAGTGATAATGATCGAGATAATCGTTGACCACCAGAAATAACTGGTAGAATAACATTATCATTTTGTGTATTAGGCAAAAGACTAGTCACTAAATTTGTAATCATAGAAGACACAGTAACCTGTTCATTTGTATAAAAAGAATATATATATATATATATAAGTATTCTATGAGTTCCAGGAAAAAAAACATTCAACAAAGATGTTTTAAAAAAGGCGATGAGTTTGATGATACTTTCAATAAGAAATTTACTGATTCTACAACAGTCATGAAAAATCATATACTTGAACGTTTTAAAACTGACTCTTAGACACTCAAAAACTTGATATAGTTTAACCGCATTTAGAAGAAAAAAAGAAGCTTTGGTTTAATGGTTAGTTTACGTATGAAAAGCATGGATGTCCAGTGGGTGGGTGTTTGCCTTTGATACTATCAAAGACGTGATAAGACCAGTAACAAGATAGTTAATGGAGCAGTCAAGATAAGACATATAATTCACCGTTTATCTAAGAGTTATATGAACGAGGTCTCTTCAGCATTTCTTCCAGTTTCTCAAGACTGTTCCAAGAATTCCCAAAAGTTCCTGGAGGTTCAATAGCAATACTGAGCAATACTGACTAAGTCAAATCGACGTTAGAACGCTATTGCCTCAGCAAATTAAAAACTAACAATATTGTTTATAAGCAAAGATGGATAGTGGTTAGCAGTGGAACCCAGGACGTGTGTTTCATCCTATTTTGGACTCGTCAGCTGGATGTGCCTGCATTTCAGAGTTGATGTTCACTCTGGGAGTTGAACGCAGTACCCTTAGCTTCGAACGCCATCGCGTTATTCACTTAGCTACTGAATTGTGATAGCCACCAATATTGCACTTGAACTGTATTTTTGTAAAACCATCGATCTACAGTGTCTACAGATTTAACTATGTGATATAATCAAGAAATCCACTTACTATAAACATGAATTAAGAGGAATATATGAGAAAGTATATGACTTGTAAATAGATTGTCAACAATTAGCAAGTTCAAGCCTCAATTTCCTTTTGACGAGTTGTAGATTTCTGTCTAATCTCCTTAGTACTGATCACATTTTGCCGACAAAGTTGTAATGTTACCAATAGTCTAAGCGACTCGACATATCAGATGTCATATACTGAGATATTAGGTAAAGTATCTGATTCCTGAAGGAAGTAACAGTTTTCTCAAAATTTCAGATATACCTTTCTGTTGAGTGACACTTATCTTAGAAACCTAGATCTAGAGTTTGTTGTAGATTACCTCTAACCATTAATGTTTAAAATTTCACTACTCATCAACATAAATTTATTATCATACAACTTCTATGCTCATCATCCAAATCATTCGAGTTTCCATCATGTCTTATTTTTGAATTAATTTTAAAAAAAAAACAGGATAGATGAGAGAACTTTAACATACTACAATAGCTTACATTCAATGAATTATTCTGTGCAATAGTCTCATGGAACATAACACGAAGTCCTCGATAGATCTGTAAAAGAAAAAATAGTATTGAAAAGCTACTTTTCCTTATATCAGCTGTTACTGAGACATGAATATAAACCTCCATAGACTAATCTTGAAAACTCGAGGTGAGTACAAGCATTGAGGTGTAAATATTCACTAATTTACCAACAATAACTAATTTATGTACAAGTACGAATTCTTTGAGCAATGTGACTTAGACGTGATAATATCCGGATACTGCTTTATACAAAAGTAGATGAGTTACAGAGTCCGAACATACGAAGTATTACTTGAAATCAGAGAACACTAACCATAAGGAATGATGTAAGTTTCCACTCAGTCAACCAATCATAAATGACAGATAACAAAGAATAAAAGTGGGTCGACACAAGTTTACACAGAATATCAACATAACAAGATGAAATTAGAATAATGAATACAAAACAATTCAAAATGATCGTAGCAGTAGCAGTATCAATGACAGTAAAAAATGATTAAATTCTGAAAATATGGTTTAAGAAGACAATGAAAAATTATTTATGCTGAAATACTGAGACCCAATTTGTAGAAGAATATAAAGATTGAATATATATGCACTACTGTAACCTGCTCTAAGCTATAGCATTCAATGTCGCCCACCATTGGTCATAAAACTCTGTAGAACTCAAACCAGGTAGTTTACACCTACCTACATGATTCACCCGAAGAGTCAATAATTTTGTGGACTGATGTCACATTTTGTTTAAGACGTCCCATAACTTTTTTCCAATCTATAAGTAGATTAAAAGAAGTGAATGCCTTTTAACGGAAAATTCTGGAACTATATTAAACTCGAAACATCAGGATAAGTCAGTCATTAGGCTACAACGTAGGACCAGGCACACATATGCATCAGTTCAAGTTGGCTATACCTCATTAGAACAACAAGATGAACACCAAATTCATAGAAGTAGTTAATTTAGTGATGGTAATATATAGAAGATAGATTGTATATAAGGATATAATACAGGAAGAGAGAAAGATATGAAGTAATTTTAATCTTAAGGTTTAAGGGAAGATAAAGAGTGTATACACCTACGCCATTGTGATCGATTCTGAGCCATGACACCTAGAGTCTCCAACCATTGGTTACGATAGTCACGCGGACGCCAACCAGGTAGTCTGTATCTGCCAACATGGCTCAGACTAGAAGTTAGTGACTTCAAGCACTGATGCCACGTTTTGGTTTGGCCGCCCCCAACTTTCTTTCAACCATCGGTGTTCGGGCACACGTAACACGTGGCTCAAGCATCTCAGTCGATGAAGATTCATGACCTCATCAACTGGTTAACCATCATTCCCGAATACGCTGCGTCTAACCTCACTATTACTTACCCGGTGATCCCAGACTCTGAATTTTGTCAGCGTCTTCACCAAACAGGACTATGTCATCTGCGTATTCTAAGTCGATTAGTGGACCCCCTGAAAATTCAGTCGAAGAGAGTGTTATTTCCAGCACTGAGGCTAGTCTGATTTTCTCGTGTTTGCAGTTCACGAGTCTTAGTTAAGCGCCCGATATCTATTGAGGCAAGTATTTTAGATGCTATGTTAGTCAGACTAATCCCTCTATGGTTATCACAGGATGATTTTGGCCCCTTCTTATATATTGGGACAATAAGTGATTGTGACCAGTAAGTAATTGTATAGGTAATTACTTCGTCAGGAAACTAAAAAAATATAATCAATCAAGATAAATCAAGCACATGAACCAGACCCCGAGATAATCATAATGACTTTGTATTCAGTCATTGAACTTAAGTTGTTCTCTAATCAATTAACCTAATATTACATCTCTAACTGTTACGTAATGTCAAAAATCACATGTTCTACACAGGCTAATGTGTGGTATTAGGAAAAAGCAATCATGATAACGAACAGTAAAAGTTATTTGACTTACATAAAATAGTCCATATAAAAATGGTGTAATAATATCAGCAAATGTATTTAAACGATTAGGTTCTGTTAACCAATCTCCAAGCATTGATGTAGTTTCAATCCAACAACGAAGTTTTTGCAGTTCTATAGTTTTTTCAATTCTTTTAATATTATTATTATTATTATTTGTATCGAGTAAACAATGAACAAGAAGAAACTCCTCAGTGAAATCAGTTATATATGAGGTAATACGTCGACGAATCTCTACATACTATGATAAAACAGAAAAGATCGGAAGATTATTGTTAAATTTTATCTACGTCTACAGTAACACTTCATGTGAATTACCAAGTTAATTACATGTCTACACAATCAATATCAACTAACATGTTACTGTGTATATGAGAGTTAATAATACTGCTCATAAACTGAAATTGGCATAAGTGATGTTGAAAGGAGAACGGGTCTACAAATCTAAGGATAAATATCTACTCTTCCAATATTTATTGAGCTTATAAGAAACGTTAATGTAAACAGGTTTCAAGAATGTAAACATTGACATAATTTAAAAATTACTGAAGGAATATGAGGACCGAGCTTAAATCAACGTGAGCCCCTAAATGCCCTGGTACGGCCGAGAGTGGGGAGAGTCCATTCTCCCTCTCCAAATGCTCTCACATGGCCACGCGAATATATAGCCTCTGCCACACAAGTCCTACTCACTGCCTTCTCGTGGCACTACTGTTGCTTACGAAATTCAGGGGACGGAAAGCGAATGTCCGGACTTTAACCGGGTTGGTGGACACGGCGAGTCCACATAGGGAAGTTGGAAAACCCTGACTCTAAACCAATGGTGCACATGGACTCCAGTATCCTGAAGGAACAAATGGCGTATGAAACAATTGTTGATCACCGGCTACCATAGGACTGCATTTCCTTACGATGCTCCACTGCCTTATGGATCAGACTTTTAGGTCAAAGGCTCCGGGTGTGGTCCCCTAAGAAAACCACCTGTTTCAGTTTGGGCACCTGAGCAGTATCACAGTCCTCACACAAATCAAATGAGATTTGTGTGGCGCATATATATATCTGGTGCTCCTTTATATCAATATTTATGTGTTCAAATAAATAATAAATAAATAAACCTGTTAACTTACTTCAAAATTTGAATTTTGCCGTGTAACTAAAACATTTTCACAACTAAATCCTAATTGTTGTTTTAATGTTTCAGCTTTTTGTTTAAGATAATGCAATCGATTAACAAGTACACCTAACCATGGATGTAGCAAACCACAATTAACATGTCCATTAATATTCAATGGATTAGCGTTTATTAAAGATGGTAATAGAGAATTATTATATGCACCACTAGCAAGCTTTTGCATATTTTCACGAAACTGTAATTCATTTCTAATATAGTTTATCTGAGATTATTGAAAAGAAGAAGAAAAGATATGTCAGTGAGTTATCAGATTATAATTCAATGATTTAGATAATGGAATAATACTTCAACTATTAAATTGTAATCTACGTACAAAGTCCATTAGCAACTATTCATATGAACGCAATCTAGATATTCGAGCTAATGTACGCAAACGGAACAGGACAATTGTTTAAAGACTATTAATAGGTCGGCTATAACATGTATGCATCTAAATACCATCATAAATAGCTTACTTGAAAAGTGTGATTCAAAGTCTAGTGTATGAATCTAGCTAAAGACATCAAGTTGAATAATCTGAGGTAATACACTATCATGCCACGTTTATGTTACTTTGACAGTCTGTCTTCTAACTCATATAAATCTTCTCTACTGAAGCATATTTATCAACAACACCATATTTTATATGGGTACATCAGCAGTTAATCTCAGAAAAAAAGAAGGAACGTTAGGACTTTGTAAAAATGAACAGTAATAAATCCAGTGAAATATTTATCGATGAACTATTAGAGGATTAGGAAATAGGATTACGGCCAGTATTCAGTGAATTTTAAGCGGTAAATATATCAGTCCTATAGAAGGTCATTGAACAGGTGGGTAGTTGGTACAAGAGCAAGAGTCAGACATCGGTTAAACGCTAGGCATGCACAAGTAAATGAAACGCGACCCATTGATGAGAAAACATGGTCTGAATTTGCTACGGTCACCATAGCAAGTTAGGTTAGTGTACAGAAATCTTGCTTGTCAGAATCAGAAATAGGCACTGCACAATTTACCAGTAGTACAAATTCAGAATGTAAAACCAAGTGACGTGAGTTCGAATTGCATGAGAAGCATGATTTCCCGCAACAATACAGATATCTTTTCCTAATAAGTCCCTACTAGCACAAAACCTATGTCCAGAGTTAAGTCCTTATTTCCTTCAATCACCTACCATCTGAACAAATATTTATGTGATCTAAGTAAAGTTAGTGTATTCGTATCATATCAAGCAGTGAAAAGTTTGAAAATACTTTTCCTCATAAATATGAGTAGTATTACTCCTATACAAACAAACTCATTATAATTTATACAGTTTCAACAGCCAAATTCAATTTTCGAGGTATTCAACAAGACATACCAAATGAGAGTTGCATTATTACATTTCTGGCAGGAAATACAACTTTACAAGAGATTCGTTACAACTGGCAAAGAAATCCAATGTGTATTTTGTTCTTTATGAGACTCATCAGATAAATGTGTCTGTACCCCAGTATCGATGTTCACATTTGAACTTAAATGTAGAATCTTTTGCTTCAAACTATAAAACATACTTATAGCAATCGATCGTGTCATAATACACGGGGGGGGTTGAGAGACCGCCACAAATATATTTTACCATGTCCTGAATCACAATGAGTGCGCTCAAGTGGAAATTAACGTTTCAGATGTGATCTACATCAGGAGAAGATATGAGTATGATTTAACTCCTACACTAAGTTACGTTTACCGTATGGTTGGATAACAAATATTTATAATAGTCGTAAGCATCTTATGAACTAATTATACATGACTTTTATTTAGCCTCTTCTAGTTAGAAATGAATTATTCATCAGGCCGTTTTGAATTTTCCACACATATCCAAGAGGTGACATAATAAATCATGATTGAGTTCGTCTGTAAACTAGTTTCACCAAAACAATCCGAAATCAAATAAAATCACACAGCTAACAGCAAGGTCCCTTTTCCACGAAGGAAGAGAAAAAAAGTACACGATCAGAAATGGAATTTAAGCAACAACAAAAAAAAACAATTCCTTTTGATTGATTCCTTACTTCATGTTTAACTGCTTCCTCTTCAACCTGTACAACTATATAAGGATCTAATGGACTATATGGACAATTACAACGTAGATATAAGAAACCAATAAGGAGCCAACAATTAGATAAAATAAATTTATAATTCAGGATATCATCACTATCATCATTATCATCATGATGAACATCGTTATTATTGCTTTTTTGATTAGATAAAGATGAAGAGAGTTGTTCCAGATACCGGATTAATAATTCAATCAAACGTATAATACGATGCCAATCGTTCGATTTATCATTAGATATATATGATTTCAATAGATTGATTGATGGATTGAAAACATTACGAGTCCAGTTGATCAATTCAATGAGGTTATTAATAGAAATGATGGGACTGAGTGTATCCTCCTCATTCGTATCATTATTTTGTGAATTGATAACCTTCTGTATTGAATGAACAACTTGATATATTCCATAAAGAATATTGAAGGCATGTTGTATAATCATTTCAAGATTATTACATCTGGGTGGAAGAAATAAATTTAGTACAACAATCAAATCTCAACAATAATGAAAGCGGTAGAACTATGTAGAACTCAATGGTCAATTAACCAGTTAAAGGAACCGTCGAGACCAATTCTGAGTCAAATCATCCAACATCACTGACTATTGGTTACAATGATCGAACGGAACGCAACCAGGTAGTCTGTATTTACCTATATGGCACAAAATAATAGTCAGTGTCTTAATGGATCGATGATATATCTTAGTTTGGCTGCCCCTAGCACCTACGACTAGATAGGATTAACCTACTGGGAACCTAGAGTAGTTATAACTATATGTTTGTGACACTGCCGAATTCAAATCGGCTCTCTTAACCGCTAACAGTATAATCTAATTATACCTATATATTTGAAAAAGAATTAGACAGTCAGTCACAACGTAGAACTTCGTACGTACGTACATCAGTTTGAGTTGCCATACCACATTAACACAGAGATGCAGTTGTCGATTCAAATCCCATAGTGGTAGAAGTAGTAAGAGTATAAGCATTATGTGAAAGATTAGGGTTTGAAGATGTTATTCAAGAAGTATAATCCAGTGAAATAAATTTGGAAAGAGGGAAAAAAAGATAGAGACATGAAGAATTCAGAAGATTAAAATTTGGGAGAAACACAGGAGTGGATTCACTTTCTCCATTTGAAGCGATATTGACTCATGTCATTCAAAGTCTCTAACCATCAGTTGCTATCATCTCGTGGATCCCAACCAGGTAGTCTACACCCAATACTGAAGTAACATTTTGCATTTCGAGGGGGAGAATCGCATCCCGAACATGCCTGCATTGTTGCTTATAGTGTTGAGAAGATTGCATTTTGTCAGCGGCTTAACCAAAAAGACCTATGTCATCGGTATATTCTAAGTCAACAAGTGAATCTCCTGGTACAAGTTCAACTCCTCTAAATTTGGATGAGGAAAGTGTTATTTCTAAAAGCACGTCTACGATAAAGTTGAACAAGAATGGAGAGAGTGGACAGCCCTGACGAACACCATTTGAGGTAATCAATTCTGATGACAGTTCGCCATAAGCTTTAACTCGACCAGTTGTGTTCAAGAGCCTTTATAAGGTTAATGTACTTCTTTGGTACTCCTTTCAGTGACAAACACTGCCATATAACCTCACGATCGACAGAGTCAAATTACGCCTTAAGGTCGAGAATTAAGTAATTAACTAACCCAATTTGTTGAAAAATAACACTGACTTACTGTAAATATTCATTCTTTGACATATTGGTTGTTTCTTGTTTTGGAGATAAATACAATAAATGATTTGCTTTCTGTATAGCTTGTTGACGATAACGCCAACCATAAACTGTTAGCTTCCCAGTAAAAGAACAAGTTCCATATTCACATAACATTGGCCATGTTATATGAATAAGTGCATGACTTATGGAACGCCATTCACCTAATATATCGGGCTATAAAATTAAAGGGTTAAGAAACAAATGTACTTGTAAAAAATATCCAGATTATATACATAACGATAGAATGAATCAGGTATAATTATATATGCGATGTTAATAGTTTAAATTATAAATATGATTAAATTTGAACAGTGGCTAGCGTTGGATCCCAGGACAAATGTTTCGTTCCATTTCTACCTCAGGAGTCGGAAAACACAAACCTATATTAGTAATATGATATTTCATCAGATACGACGAGGAGCCTCTCATGGTTCATCTTAAATGTCGCCCTAAATATCCAACAACATAATTTTGTTATTATTACCGATTTCTTTACTTACTAGATTTATTCTTTTATAAACCATTTATGTCCCTCACAATGCTAACAACTAACTTTAATTACTAAAAATTAAAAATTAATGCAGCCGCTTTCCAATCACTTAAACTAGTGACCGCACGGCAACTTGATCGATAGAAACCAACACTGTCTAACCTCACTATTTGAATGGAACATTATAGAGAGGTGGTTATATGCCCTCGCTCTACCAGATTTGTTTGTATATAGGGCTTTTATTATACTAATACACTTCTCAGACACGTCCTTCTTCAATAAACAACCTCACAGAACAGCCATGTCCAACGGATTGAAGGCGGTCCTAATATCAAAAAATACTACGATTGTTACCCTGTATTAAGTATGACGGTGTTCTAGCATTTGGAGGAGGGTGAAAATTCGATCAATACATCCTCAGGCAGAACGAAAACCAGCTAGCTCTTCGTAAGCCAATCTTTCTCGGGTTTTGAACAATCTAGAAAGTATGACAAAAGTCAATGGTTTGGATCCAATCAGAATTAGACATATCTACCGATTGTAGTAGTCGCAGAAACTTAGTTTTAATATCAAAACATATACTCTGCATCGAGTACAAACACTATATGTCTACAACACAGACAATCATAGGTCGACTCGTTATTATCCTGGTAAAGACATAAGGACAGGTAACTCCCAGGACCTATTAATGGACTATTGTTCTGTATATATTCTTATTGTATAACTATTCAGTGATTAGACTGTGTATATCTATATTCATCTTATTATGAGCTTCATTTTGATCTACGAATTACTGTCCCTAAATTATATTCAGTTTATTGATTATTGTCTCCCACGTTCACAGCCACATTTGGCTTGATCTTGTACAAATATTATTTTCTATTTTATGGTGTGATGAGGTCTCTCTGTCTGATATATAAACCGAGTATGATTGAAATAAATGATTCGAAATCGGTGTTCTGGACCCAATTGGAAGGGCTAGGCGGACAAGGGACCAATAAGGATGCTAGACTGCTCCCGCTGGTCAAAGGTCATTGATTTGGCACAATGCAAAGATTAGACAAGTCATATTCCGATTGGTGGATAAGTTACGTGATAAAAAGCCAGACATAAAATCATAACTCATTGGCAACGGTCTTCTTTTATAAAGTCATAACACGACTCACTTGATTTACAGAGTGAACATTTAATAATTGATTTGGAAGACTCCAATCTAACTTCTTTAAAGCAAATGTTAAGAAAATAGACGAATTACTATTATTAGTATTCATTATAGTGAAATTCAATTCCTGTAGCAACTGTTTCATAACCCGCATTTGTTCACAATTATTGATTTTATATAAACATTTTGTTGCCATGGATAAATAAGCTAATAATTTTGGACGATTAAGGGTTAATAAATTAGAACGAAAATAAATTCGTAAAGATTCTGTTAAATCCCATTGATTATTGTTCACATCATATTGTTGTTGTAATGTGTTACCTAACAATTTTATATCCACAAATTTTGATAATAAAATCATTGTCCAAGGCCATAAACAATAAAAATCCATCATATCATTTGGATTATCATCATTGTGATGAACCATAGCAACATCACCATCACCATGGTTACTCATCTCCTCCTCCTCCCCCTCCTCATCATCATTATCGCCATCATCATTATTATTACTTCCAGTTATGTTTAATTCAGTTTTAAATCTTATCAAAAATTCATTCATTAATTGTCCAAATTGTAACCAATCTACTGATAATGCATTTAATTGTAATTGACATTTAGGCACATTCAATGGTGCTAATTTTGATTGAAAATATTGTGATATGATGGTTAAATTAGGTAAACTTTGATCCTCTGTTAGGTTATTGAATACAATATGTTGATTATGAAATAATAAACGTTCAGGCCAATCAAATGAATCACCTAATGGTCTTGAACCAAATAAACGTAACCATATCCATGCTTTACTAATCCATTTCATATATAGATTTGATAAGAGATCATCGGATTTGGTTAAAATATCTTTATAGTTAAGGAAATGGTTGGATAAATTGGTTAAAAAGGTAAACCATTGTTCTTTTAGATTAGATAAACCTGGATAATTATCTAACCAAATAGATGGAATATTATTTTCCATAGATAATTTAATAATTTTCAGTACAGGAATTCGATGAAGATCAGAAGATTGTAATAATGAATAAGATTGATTATCATTGAATTGTTGATGAATACAATGATGAGTGGATTGGATTAATTCATTTATTAATAAAAGATAAAGTTTTCTGTGGAAGGGAAACATTAAAGAAAGTTATTCAACATAGAGAAAGCTATGTGTTAAATACTCGATATGATTTGGAAAGTGATACAATACGAATCTTGATCAAAACAGTGAATAAAAAGGAAAATATTTCATTCTACTTAGGATATATGGTCGATAGTGAACACTGCATTACGAGGAAATTGCTAACTTGGAATCCGGAAGGGAAGCGGAAAACAGGGAAGGCCAAAGAACACATTACGCCGATAAACAGAAGCAGATATGAAAAGGATGAATAACAAATGGAAAGAACTGGAAAGGATTGCCCAGGACAACGTTGGATGGAGAATGCTGGTGTGAAGCTTATGCTCCTCCACAAGAAGGAACAGGCGTAAGTAAGTAACTGAACACTACGCTCTAATTATCGAAATGTTTTCATATGACAATGAGTTTATAGCCCCTAGTAGGGACGTCTTGCCCATTTTCTTTATGTGGTAGATTTTTATGAGAGAACGAAAAGCGGGCATACGAGGATTTACCCAGCTTGGCTAATACGAAGAATACATTGAAGGCAGTTGAGAAACCCTAATTCCTAACTGACAGTGTCGATGGAATCCAGGAACCGAAGAGTAAGAATGGTGTATAGATCTATTTAGAATCGCAGCTGACACAGAAATGAGTTCCACTGATCTTTAAATTAGATCGCGAAGTTAAAGGCTCTAGCACAAAAACTTTAAAAAACACCACCTGCTCCATCCAGGACATCCAGGCAGTAATACAGCCGTATCACCCTTAAGAAAGTTGTACTTAGATCATTCTGCTAGTCGCTATTCGTAAACGTGTTGAAGGATCTACTGAAAGAGTTTCATATCCTGACAGATATGAAGTTCACTTTAAGATAACAACAGTAAGAAGTAAAACCCTTAGTTATATTAATACAGATTGTGTCATATTACTGCATAAATCCTAAGGTGAAACTACAATTCAGTAGTTCAAACATTTGTCATACAACCATTAGAAAACAAGTTCGTAACACAAAATATTCCTTTTCTTTAATTCCACATCTGCTTAAAACTCTAAATCATTTGTGGAAGTTTTGGATTTTGAACGTAAAAGGCTACATCATCATCTAGACATTCTGTGATAACCATCACCTCCAAAAAAAAAATATTGACAGCAAATAACAAACGATTATGGATCACTTAAAATGTAACACTGCTATGTTCGAGGGATTAAGATATTGCCTAGAACTGGCGAACAAAACGAAAGTCATCAACACAACAACAGGAAAAGTTAAGATATTCCACTAGGGGAATAAGAACAAATTCAGCAGAGAAAATATATCATTCCGTAAGCAACTCGGAAGAACAAACAACAAGCACACAACTCAAGCGTATATATACAATGTAAGAATGTTCTTGGGAAACGTCACTGAATGGTGAATAAAAGGAGGAAACGAACTAATGACATTTAAAGCCCTTTCAGGTTAGAAACATAAATTGAAGGTAAACAATAAGCGCTTTTGATGAGAAAATGACGAATTCGAAATTCCATAATATAATTACGAAACTAACACATTTACCAAGGGATTTCTGGAGCGATGGCATGATCAACAAACTAAAACAAAAGGAATAAGACAACGTAAATCACTTACTTATTCCATTCATAAATTAAATCATCTGATTCATTTTCCAATGAATAAATCAAATGTTTCCATCCAGGTATCCAACGTAGATCAGGCCAATTTGACCATTCAGATAACTTTATCATTGTCATATTGGATTCATTGAATTGAAATGCTTTTAAATCAAAGAGTTCTGATTGTATATCAGTGAAATTAGCTTGTTCTAGTAGAATACGTTGAATCATTAATTGTATATCAATATTCAATGGTTTATCATAATACTCTTTTAATGTTATCTGAATTAAATTAGTATATGATTTACGATAGATGATAGGTAGACGATTTTGAATGATTTCATTTACAGTATGATGTAAATAATTAACAGGAAGATGATACATTGAATGTAGTTCAGTATGTAATGGATCTGTATGCCTAATATGTTTGACATAGTAATTAATTAAATATTTCACAAACTAAAAAAGTAAGTTAAAATAAAAACAACATGATGGATATACATGGATCAACTTTAAAAGAACATAATGTAGAACAACATTGTTAAGCTAACCAACTTGAACATGTGTGACGACTGTGATACTGCCAAGGCGTCCAAACTGAAGCAAATGGTTTTCTTAGGAGAAAACACTCAGAGCCTTTGACCTAAAGATCCACAAGGCAGTGGAGCATCGTGAGGAGATGCAGTCCCATGGTAGTCGGTGACCAACGATTGGTTCATACGCCATTTGTTCCCTACAGGATACTGGAGCCCATGTTCACCAATGGTTTGGAATCAGGGTTTTCCAACTCCCCTAGGTGGACACTCCACATCCACCAACCCGGTTAAAGCGTCGTAGGTTCGCTTTTCATCCTCTCAATTTCGTAAACAACAGTAATGCCACGAGAAGGCAGTGAGTAGGACTTCCCTGTCAGAGGTTATATACGCGTGGCCATGTGAGAGCATTTGGAGAGGGAGATCGGACTCTCCCCACTCTTGGCCGTGCCAGGGCATTCAAGTCGATAATTGTGTTTATTTTATCCATTCTTATTCAGCATAGAATATAATACATATTATTAATAGTATGTTAATAAAAGCGATCTGATTTAAGGATACAGAAGAAATTAAGATAAAACGATCATATTACTGATCACTAAGTAATCAGTAGTACACAGAAGAGAATGATATTAGGGAACACATCTACTGTCTAGATTAGTCTCATATAACATTAACTCTGGTTAAGTATATAGAAATCAACAATAAGCATAGTTAACAATTTATTAAGCTAGGAATATAATGGTAATGACTGAGTACTATAGTAAAACTCCCAAAACCAGTGGACAAAATCTGTTTGAAAGTATAGCCTCATACGTCATCATCAACTTGCACCGATGCATATATGTGGCCTGGTCCTACGTTGTAGCTGACTGATTGACTCATCGCTACTAATAACTAAAAATAATAATAACAATCACAAATAATGATGATCATAATTATTGGTGATTAGTTTTAAACAGAATTTATTATGGTGTAGTGAAAAACTATGGTTCCTGCTTCGTCGAAATTCTTCAAATTAGGTCAGTCCGTCGAGTTTACGGAACACTGTATACAGTCAGCTTGATAAAACCAGTGGCTAAAAAAATTCACTGTAACACATCAAATTCATTAACCTAAACAGAGTAAATATAGACTAATAATGATAGTTGTACTGTAATAGCACAAACTGATATAAGATAGTGATGTAAATCATTACTGAACGTTTGACAGTTAATTGCACGACACGAAGCTGGATGGTCGATCATAAGTCTAGTTAACTGTAGACAGAATCATGAACCCTCACATTTGAGAAAACCTCAGTGTTTCTTAGCAATGAATGATAGTCCGTTGACAAAACCTATAAAATGTAGACACTTTCAATAAACATTCCTAAACTTTACAGTCCATTATAAGCAAAGATGGATAGTGGCTAGCAGTGGAATCCAGGACGTCTATTTCGTCCTATTTAGGGCTCGTCAGCTGGATGTACCTGTATCTCAGACTTGTTGATGTTCACTCTGGGACTCGAACACAATACCTTTCGCTTCAACTTTATTAACCAATAAGTTCACTGTTTCAAAATAAAAATAAAAAACGTAAGCAATAACTACCTCAATACTCTTTGTATTCATTTGACGATGACAATAGGTATAATTCAAAATATGTATTAATATTTCATCTGTTGTAATATCATCATCAGTATTGTTCAGTTTGTTTATATCATCATGTTTCTTTGTCACCATTTTTTGCATTTTTCTCTTTTTAGTTTCTATCTTCGGCACTTGAAGTCCTTTTATTGAAACTGACGGATCACTTGAAGATCCAATTAAAAGTTGTTTAGCATAATGACTAGCTGAGATTAATGCACCAATTGGAATTCTTTTCAAATGATGGCAATTGATAGATTGATGTGTGGTGGTATTATTATCTAATAATTGTGCTTTTCCATTGAAACATTTTGAATAAAATTCAAGAAAAGATGTTTGATTTTCACAGACTTCAAGGAATAATCCTTGGAATTCAACTAAACCTATAGCAATCGGTTTAGGGACATTGATTGCGGTGAACAAACGTAGTAAGTCTACATGTGGTTGCATAATCTACAATGAAAATAAGTAACATAGAGAAAAATTTAAAAAAAGGTATAATAATGAAGACAATTTATATGAATGATGTGAACAGAGGAACAAGAAGCCTTGACAAACTGCGGAAGGTCTTAGAAGTCAGTATTTGAAGCTTTCAGTGTACTAGACTCATCACTTATCTACAAAAATTTTACAATGATACCACTTAATACTGTAAGAGTGCAGATAACATTCCTAAGCAATCCACCATAAAGTTGAATCAATAAATACCATCGAGAAGCTTGTAACGTATCCACGTAACTTCACATTTATGTTCTGAAAATTAGTGAAATAGATGGAAACCGGAAAATATCATTTGGTTGATCCTAAGAACCCTTCTGTGATGTGAACAGAGAAACAAGAAGCCTTAAAAAACTACGGACACTGTTTTTGGGGACGTTATTTCATTTAATTCAAAGCTTGTATGACAGTAACATTTACTTTCAAACCTAGACTATTCTACAGATCATAAGCTTTCGTTTGATGTATGATTCACTACCATAACCTTTTCTATTCCAAAGCTATTGTAATTTAGACGTAACCTTTTGTACTCTATTTTCTACTCTAATCCCCCAGTTTTGGACATCATTGTATTTTCCTAATTATTGTACGTTGTGGTCAGGTTAGTCATCTATTAATTCATGTATCTTTTTATAACTAATCTGAAATCGGGTACCAGATCGGAACTTGGAATAAAGAGAGTAGTGTTCTCTCGCCTGTGCTTGTCAGCTAATCAGGGATAGAATAGTCGTCGTCTCTCTACTCCCATTTCGATCCGACGCATACTAGCCTCAAGGTTTAAGCCAGTCAGCCTATCGTGTCAAGATCTTAATCCACATTAGACAAGTTATCCTCGACACGAAAGTGGGTAGACAGATCAAGGACGTAACAATGAAGTACAGTATTCTTTGGGAAAATTTATTGCAAAACAAAAAGATCCAGTGTTTGAATTGTAAATGATGACATAGTCCTCAACAAGGCTAACATTAAACGTAATTTATACTATCTCACACCTCGAAAGATCAAACAAACAACATGGTAATTTTGAATAATATCATAGCCTAATAAACACACTATGTAACATGATCGATAAAACTAGGATAAGAACGGTTAGAAAACTAAACGTTAAGAAATAAATATCCAAAGAATGATTAGTTATAGTATACATTTCATAGAATACAGAAGTGATTCATTGCGCCCCTGGACGTAACATTAATGACACGAAATAGAATTTTATTTATAGTATGCATCCCTTCATAATTACAGACCAAAACCTAGACTCTGAGGCTTCCTTTGCTGTGGTAACGCATGATAAATACAACTAAAGTCTAATCTCATAGTAGTATACCCGTTTTCTGAGATCAACCGTTCAATATCACACCCTACCTATTTTATGTTGATCATTCATACCCACTAATGAGTGTATTTTCATAATGCTGTTGATGCTGTATAATAGAACATGAAAACCCCAAAGAATGAAACTTAAAAAAGAATAATACCACACCATTAAAAAGTTCTACTCAGTCAACTAACTGGGTAGCTGACAGATACGTCAGATACAACACGTAAACCTATTATTACATAATCATCTATTTTAAGAAATAACAAATCAACAAACTTGATCGCTAGAATTCAATTAGCACTAGGGAGGACTAGACTCGCTATTGGTCACTACTGTGATCAACTAATCGATTCCACAGAAGGTCCTTTGCAGTTCAAATAAAATACATGTTACTTTAATTTACATTAGAACATTACAAAACAATCTATTAAACTTACTGGTTCAGTGAAAGTGATTTCTAAACCTCGATTACGCATTGCACGAGAAATTCCAGTTGAACAATTGGCTCCAACTCCAACAAATTCATCCACAGTTAAAATTAAACGGAAATTAGGATGTGCTTTCAATGTAACAAGTTTACCATTTGCATCTAAACCACGTTCACTAAGTAAAAGTTCACCATTTGGTTCAAGAAGACTATTTAGACGATCTAATACTGAAGGACTAGTTTGTTAAAAAGAAACAAAATCAATAATTCATTAAAGAGTACTGTACATAATAGTAAAAATCAATCTAATAACGCAACAATATACTACCAATCGACCTTACAGGGCTATATTTGATATGGATGTATTACTCCATTCTCTTCTACTTATGGGGTAATTATCCCCTTAATGTAATTTCCTAATTGTGTTCATATATGGTCAAGACTTTTCTCTATATTATAGTATAGGTTTTGATTCAAAATTGAATTGGATACAATAAACAATCAACCTGCTGCATATCTGAGTCTTCTGATTAGCTACCGAAGGAGGAGCTTGATGACAACGAAGTGTAAAGATCTCAACTGATCTTAATTGGACAGTGCATCCAGTGGGAAATAATTTAAGGTCATATATAGGCCCATGAAGGCCTTTGTCTTCTGTACTTTAAACTACCCTTGAAAGTATGGCTTCTTTTCACACCTCCCATTTCTTGTCTTTTGTTCGAGAGTAGAATGTAATAAATCATTTGGAGACTAAAAATTGTTTAAACAACAAGAGCTAAGTGTTGAATTACCAGTTCTATTACAGCTTTTAAGAAAATTGTTTATATTAGTTTATTAGTTAGCTAATCCATAACAGTAGTTACCTGCATAATTGTGCATTTTCAATTAGTACCCAATAACCATTAATAATTCCTTTGACTAATGGACTATCGATCCATTCGAATAAACCTCCTGATTCACGTTGTTCTAATGAACCAAGTAATTCAATTGTATCCGATGTCGGTGATAAACACATAGTTACCAGAGTTTGACCAAGAAGAATTGATGCTATGTGAGCTAAAGTACGTTTGCCTATTTTTTTTAAAAAAATTCAATGTAATAAATAAGTAGATAAATAACCAGTAAATTCAAAGCCAGAATAATTAAATATTAAAAATGTTAACTTCTGTGAAGTGATATTGATAGCTCCTAAATGCCCTGTACGGTCGAGAGTGGGGAGAGTCCGCTCTCCGTCTCCAAATGCTCTCACATGGCCACGCGTATATAGCCTCTGACAGGGAAGTCCTACTCATTGCCTTCTCGTGGCACCGGTGTTGTTTACCAAATTGGGAAGACGAAAAGCGAATGTCCGGCGCCTTAACCGGGTTGGTGATCACGGCGAGTCCGCATAGGGGAGTTGGAAAACCCTGATTCCAAACCGATGGTGAACATAGGCTTCAGTATCCTGAGGGAACAAATGGCGTATGAATCAATTGTTGGTCACCGACTACCATGGGACTGAATCTCCTCACGATGCTCCACTGCCTTGTAGATCAGACATTTAGGTCAAAGGCTCGGGATGTGGCCCCCTTAGAAAACCACTTGCTTCAGTTTGGACACCTGGACAGTATCACAGCCCTCACACAAATCAATGAGATTTGTTTGGCGCATATATATCTGGTGCCCCTTTGTACCAATATTTATGTGTTCAAATAACAATAAGAAAAGCATGTGCTGGAGTAAAATCAACCGATTTTGAAACAGCAAAGTTGCGAAGTTCAGAATTCCAACTTAACATTACACACACAACAAAGTAAAAATGAGAGAATCGATATTTGAGGAATTAATCAACACCAATGACATAAAATGGCGTGAATTAGACTGTGTGGTTATCGAAAGAAATTTTTCGCTCAAATATTAGTTATTGAAGGAAGTGATATGATGAGCAAGCATCAAAGCCAATAGTAGACAGATTTTAAATAGATAGACCATCATTGAAAACCTGGCTGCACTGGAAGGCCGTTTAGTCGTAACATGGGACTCCACAGCAGTGAGCATTCACGATTGATAAATGAATAATTAACAAAGCGGATGCTCTCCAATCATGCACAATGATTATATTCACCTTATAGTTTATATTTAGCACGAGAGTATGCTAATTTACTGGAGAAAAATGACTGTTCTTTTGCCTACAGGTTCTGGACTTTAATATCAGTTCATTTATCGGTTTGCATCAAAAGTTCAATCTTGTTATTAGCCATCCCCTGACTACATTGTAGCGTTGCATTATTTCATTTATCGACTAAGACCTTATTAATCCATTTAACTCCCCCACAAATCAAGCTTATTTATCAAATTCTCCAATACAAGTCTTTGATAACATAGTTAATGAAAAGAAGGCCTTAAATGTGAATTGTAACTGCTGACATCATAACAGTTTAACAATTAGATGTCTATCAATTGAAACAGGACCGACAAGTACTGTAGGCTGCTCTTACGGTTTCCATGTATCATCTCTGTATATCGCTGCTCTCCAATCAGTGGCATCATCACGTCATATATATTAACTGGGAACGCACGCGCACGATATAACACAACTACATTTTTACGGTGTGGTCAATTTCTGCAATACAGCTATCCACACACAAGTTTATCGGAAATACACAGTAAACAGGCTGAATCGAAGTTTACACAGTGTTCTCAATGATCAATTTATTTCAAACTATTAAGTCCAACTTCCGTTTTGATACTTAAGAAGTGTTGTGTTATAACGGGTACAAACATGTAAGTAAATTGGCTTTCAGTTGCGAGAACTCATTTGTGGTTAACTACCAAATAAACCAGTTGCATAGTATACCATTGATAGTTTTTATGCAGATAACTCAAGTTTAATTCCTTAATACATGTTCATAAAAACAGTCAGATGCTTTGTAACTTTACTTCATAACTAAGTATTATTATCAAATATCATGTATACCTAGTTGTTAGTATACATTGGATTCTATCAATCAAGATGTATTATATTCACTAAATTGAATGGCTCAATGTAGTGCGTACTATGATGAGATGTTGGACAATAAACTCTGCCTTATTTAGACTTCATGCTATTTGCTGTTCATCAACAAAGTACATCTAAAAACTTGAGGGAACTGATATTCACTGTTGTGGCATCCGAACTCACTTCACAACCTGCAACGGTATTTAGACGTTCGAGCTACGAAATATTTCTGGTGATGGATCAATGAGTAGTAGTCAATATTATGTGACTTTGTAAATGGTCGAAATATTTAGCTAGGATCTCAGGGGTGGGTTCTTGGTCAGCTTTGTTACCTTCCATTCTTGTAATTTTATCATAACACTACAGTAGTCTTTCAGATTGATAACAGAGATGTTTTCAAGAATTATCCCACTAAACAGTTAAAAAACTAATATCAAACCTACCACATCCAGGGGAACCATTCAGCATTACCATCCAACCCATTTCTATAACTTTTAAAAAACTCTCCAGAATACTTCGATGATGATCCATTATAATCAAATATTCAAATTCATTACAGATTGAATAATTTATTGAATAACATGTGAAATGAGCCAATCCACATTGCAAAGATGATTCATTAAAAAGGCGAATATCACCATATGGTTCATAATAGAACATTTCTGGCATATTCAATATTGTATTACAGACAACAGTCCATAAATCAACCATCTAGAATTGTCCAAAACAATATTTTGAAAAGATTAATAAAGAATTACTGAATTGTCGTCGACTTATAACCCCCCTCTTCGCTGAAAACCATGTGTTCAGATTGAAGAATTTCATGTAGGCATGTTGACCACCAGGGTGAATCATTACCGACTTATAATGGCGACTTACGCCCGATACTCCTCATAAAGAAGTGGTTAAATGGTTTGAATTGTTTATTCTGGTTAGCGCTTTTTAGCATGTTGGTTTTTTATGGAATGGTGTTGCTAACCCCATCCCCGACCCTCCTCCTTTACTCGAGCTTGGGACAAGCAGTAACCCTAGATGAGCTGCAAGCGGAGTTTATAACTACAACACTATGAACAAACTAGAGTAGAAGAATTTTCGAGAATCATTTCTATAAAACACATACTGATTAGGCTTCCATGACTCGATTAAAATTAAAAATCACGATCTACATTACATTAAAACAGAGTGAAAATAGACCTATTTAATTGGATGATATAATGATCTTTGAAGTCCAGATTATTTAATTTTGAAGGTTCCACAGTCTTTCAAAGTGACAAAAACATTATACGAGCCTACTTCATGTAAAATTGAAGTAATCATTCACATGAACCGTAAATCATTCCCAACATGTTCAAATTTAATTATTTCTGAGAGGGGGGTTTTGTGGAGACTTTAGTAACTTTGTATAGTTGAGATCATAAGTCAATTGAAGCTAGACCACCATGAAAAACTTGGAAGCACTGGACGGCCGAGGAGTTCTACTATAAGACTAAACAGCCGTCCAGTGCTTCCACGTTTTCGATGGTGGTCTAGCTTCCAATGACTCATGATCTCAACTGTATAGAATTATTTGTTTCTATTTGAATATAAGAAAATACACTTTTTGTATGGAAACCCACAAATAACTGAAGTGATGAAAGATAGACTGCGATTTTGCGAAATAAATTGAATTAAACAGTGGAAATACCTTTTGCTTATCTTGGGCAGTCCGCATACGATTTGTATACAACAGATGAACATATAAACCAGGATTGAAACCTTCAAAATCCTAATGATACAAAACAAAAAAAAACAAATTAACACAGAAATATGTATATAAACAGTAAAAAATCTACCAGTTGACAAATGAATTACTGATAAGAAGTGGTTAGAAGTAATGAAAAAAAACCCTACTTGATCTAAGTTCCGAGCTATTCCTGAAATGTCCTGGTACGGCCGATGAAGGGAAGAGTCCACTCTCCCTCTAGAAATGCTTTCATATGGCCACACGTAGACAGCCACTCCCATGGAAGTTCTACTAACTACCTTCTCGTCTGAGGTGTCCTTTACGAAATTGAGGAGACGAAATACGAATGGCAGACGCGGAAAACGAGTCTGTGATTATGGAGGATCCATCTAGGGGAGAGTTGTGAAACCACAATTCCAAACCAGTAGTATACATGAGCTCCGGGATTCTGAGAAAACAAATGGCGTATAGAACCTAATGTTGATGACAAGCTCTCATGGGACTGCATCTTCTAACGTTGCTTCACTGCCTTGTGGATTGGAACTTTGAGTCAAAAGCCAGGGGGTGTAGCCCTTAAGTAAACCACCTTCTTCGATTCGGGCACCTGAGAAGTATCTTAGCCCTCACACAAATCAAATGACGAAGTGTGGCACCTATTTGTACCAATGCTTATGTGTCTAAATAAAATAAAGTTCCGAGCTAGTTGACACTCGTTAACAAAATATAAGTGGATTCTTTAGGACATTGATGCTCCCTACGAGATTAAAAACCACGTTACCAATTTCTCAAGTCTAGGCAAATCAAACTTCATATTCTAATTAATACATAACAATAACTTATATACATGAGATATTCAAACATACATTAAACAAAATGTACTGATGAAATACTTACTTTTCCTTTAATGATAAGATCACACCAACGAGTTAAATCACGTAAATTAAACTCCCATGGTCCACCTTGATTTCCAAATTCATGTTTAATATTGATTTGTTCATTTACCTAAATGGGTAAGTGTAATGCATAAGTCTTATTGATAACACCATAATTGAACGGAACAAGGAAAAATCAATCAAAAGCACCGATACATAAACATATACGTTTTTCAGTCAGTCTGTCTGTCGTCATAGATACAAGGGATAGTAAAACTGAGTGTGATCCCAAATTTCCATAATATATCAACGTAAAGTGATAGAATTTGAAGTACAAACAGCAAAGTACTCGAAATAACTGTAATGTTGCTTGTGATGAGATAAAAACAATGAGGACATGCTTGGAGAGAAAGAAAGGAATGATAAAGTACATGTATGGAAGAATACTAGGAACTGATTTCTAGGAGAAGATAAATCTTGGATTTATCTGTACCATTATGTGCATCCAACAATAAGGCTAACTTGGAATCCTGAAGGTAAACGGGAAAAAAAGAAAATCAAAGGACACACTTCATCGAGAATTGGAAGCAGACATGAAAAGGATTGCCCAGGACAGAGTTTGATGGGGAAAGCTGGTGATTGGCCTATGATCCTCCATGAAGGGTAAAAGGTGTAAGTGATCAAATAAGTAACAATAAGGCTTAGACTAACAGTTAATGACTTCAAAGACTAATGCCATGTCTTTATTTGGATCTTACTAACTTTCTTCAAAGTTAATTTACTCCGGCATATATCACATGTCCAGGCAAGTGAAGATTAGACACATATGTAACACACATTAGCATTAATCGTAACAACAAACATAAAATACATTAGTTTCTTGAACTCACCATATCATTAAAGGTCACCATTAAATGAATATAGTTCTTAGGTATATCAGGATATAATTGTATAAGAATAAATTCTTGATCTGATTTACTCAATGGCTTCATATAAACCTTTAAAATGAACATGATAACAGTAGCGATGGAGAGAGAGAGAGAGAAAGAATGGAATAAATCAGAAAGGAAAGTGGTACATTTTGAAACGAATTCAAAAGAATTGCACATTCTTTAATAACCCAATACTAAAATCATTGATGCATCCCATCTTCTAACTACTTATTACTGATTGTACATAACTTAAGGTTGTTGAATGTATTTTATGCCAATTTTGTGATAAGCACGTTTGCGCTATTTGTCTTCTGTATAAAATTATCTAGAATTTGTTTTTGTAACTCTTTTCCATTTTCGTAACTTTCTATCAACCGATTTACAGATTCATGTCGCTGGATTCGCGCTACACCTTTAGGTGTGTAGCTAGTACTGTAGTGAACAAGAAGACAAGTGGGGGCAATCGAATGTATTTGCCATGAAATTTACAGACTATATCACTAAAATCTGACAACTATACAGTAAATAATCAATCGTTTCAATCTCGACTATTCCTTCGGCAAATATCAGTCCATCTTCTCTGATTTCATTGTTAATGTATTTTTATACCAATTGCGTTTCGTTTCGGTTCTTTCCTTATCAATGTTCTAGTAAAATACATTCTATGCCTGACCATTACCATATACTATTTATGTGGATATAAGTAACCCACACTATAGTACTACACTCAATCATGTTGCTCAAACATGAAACAGATTCGTACCCAAAACTTAGTGTTTGAAAATCTAACATGTTAAGGACTGAGCAATTGGTTTCCGAATTGTCTGTTTTAAGATATATAAAGTGATTATGATGTGGAGAAAATCGTGTGAAGGAATTCTTCAGTTCAATGGAGTACGATAACTACACACATTTGACAAAAATATATTAATGATCCTATTGCAGACTGATTCCAGTAGTCTGCGGTCTCATGGAAAATCCATAAACTTTAAACTACCAAGTTGTAATCAAATAGTTTATAACTCCAGTCAATTCGTAATGTTGAGCAAATATGTATCGTTCAATCCAATTGATAGGTAACTTTTTCATGTCTGACGGAATTGAAGTCTACTGGTTACAGATTGCTAACAGAATTCTAAGAATTACTTGTTGAAAAGTAGTCACTGGTAAGTAGATATTTATTCTGAATACAGCTTGGTGTAGATCGTTGATTTCACCATTAAATTACGTTGACTACCCTGAATTTGCATGTATATTGTGAAAATAGCTGAGCGAAAAAAAAACTTAACTAAGATGAAAGACTGATAAATTCCGGAATGGGTTTTGTGGAGATTTCAGTATTTTCATAGTTGAAATGATGAGTCAATTGAAGCTAGACCACCATCGAAAACCTGGAAGCACTAGATGGCCGTTACGTCCTATTACGGGACTCCTCAGCAGTGCGCAACCACGATCCCGCACTCGCGAGACTCGAACCCAGGACCTACCAGTCTCGCGCCAGAGCACTTAACCGATAGACCACTTAGCCAGCATCTTACAGTGTTAATGTCTAACTTCAACCAGTCCACGATTTTGAGCGACCATTCACCAATTGTCTTCAGTGAGCTGTTATCTCACAACAGACGTGGTTGAACTCCACTGGTCACTGCTTCACACTAGAACTCCAGGATATGTATCTTGAAGTCAGTCACTAGTGAGCATGGTGGTCTAGCTTCAATTGACTCATGATTTCAACTATCAAAATGATAAATTTCAGTCCATTAGTTAATTTATTATCAAAAAACAATAAATATTATGAATATATTACACTAACTTGAGTGAAACGATTCAAAAACGAACGTGGCAACCCTTTACGACCACCACCTTCACGTAATGGATTTTGACATGCGAATAAACGTGTTGCATATGAATTAATTTTGAATGTATTATTTAATTCAGGTATAAAAACTTCACCCCGATGATCTAAACATGCATTCAAAGATTCTAATACAGATTGAGATGCTAAATTCATCTATGTAAAAATAAAACAAACAGAAATATATATATATACATACAGATCTATTATTTGAAAGTATTCATATAGGAACATAATATTCAGTGATTAAAAAGGATTCGATCTGAATCGGTGAAGTAAATGGTAGTCCGATCAAAGTTCTTCTATTCCTGTTCAAGTGACTAACACACACAGCACACAGCCATGTTGGTATATGCAGACCTATTTGGTTGGGGTCCATGTGATAAACGTAACTAATGGTTGGAGACTCTGAGTGACATGGCTCAGAATCGATCACAATGGTGCAGGTGTATACACTCCCTGTCTTCCCTTAAACTATGAGATTAAAATTGCTTCATATCTTTTCTTCTCCCTGTATCATATCCTTATATGCAATCTTTCTTTTACACAATACTACTGGCTCGTGGGCCAACACTCAACCTCTAGACCACTAAGCCGGCATTCAACGATGTTAATACCTTGCTTTAACTAATCCATGATACAGTGCAAAATTTTTTTATAGGTAACTGCTTTACACTTGAAACGGTTGAAATCTACTGATCACAGTTTAGCACAAAAACTCCAAGAATCATTTGTCTCAATTCCGCGTGCAGTACCGTAGATGCGCACTGCTGAAAAGTCTCATACTAGGACGAAAAGACTGTCTGGTGCTTCCAGGTTTTTAATGGTGCTCTGGCTTGGGTCAACTCATAGTTTCAATGTAATTCAACAATCTCCACAATCCCATAATGAAAACAGAGAAAAAACTGCTGATAGTGGATCGGTAGAAACTTGGCTTGTGTCACCACAAGTTTAAATATGGACATCAGATGGATGTACAATTGGCTAATTTTATGGTACCGGGCTAAAGGAGAAATGTTAAGTGCGGAATATAAGATTGTGATCAAAATCTTGATTGGTGAGTTTAGCTTGTGATATTGATTAACGCCTCGAGACAAGAGTTAGGCATTCACAAATATTTTCATAAACCATTCGATTCGCAATATTATTGTCTACCACACCAGCTGACAGGTATATTTCATTATCACTATTATTATTATTGGTAGTAGTATTTTGAGGGTTGAGTAGTAGCAATGGGACTCGATTATTGAACTAGATCATATAATCTTACTGATCAGAGTTGGAGTTTCAAATATCATGAAGGCGAAGTATTTATGAGTTTAATTCATATGCTATGAACAGTAAACAACGTCCATTGTGATGTTGATTCTCCTAAACTATTCACGATACGATGGTTTTATCTAAGGAATTCATTAGACATTAAGGTCTAATTAGTTAAAGTAATCAGTGATAAATTAATGTGCATACTATCTTCTTAAACGAAATAACATTAAAAAAAAGCATTGTATGTACTTCATCTAATATAATCCAATGACCTTCACATAGACCTTGTAGAAATGGACCAGATTTCCATGCAAAGACACCAGCTTCAGCACCTTCCACTGGTAAATCACACCCGAATAAGTCACTAACTTCCTGAATTAGAATAAGTAAAAGTGTGATGAGGTTCATTGTGGATGAAACAGACAGCAGAGTAAAGAATGTAGATGTAAACACCAATATTTACCAAAATAAATAATACGTATTTTATACACTAAAAAATGTACCGCTTGGAATAACATAGATTGTTTAGCGTACATTAAACAAGGAAAATTAAAATCTCTCAAAGGTTCACAACAAGGAAATGGTATAACTTCATAGACTGACACTGTCTTTTATTCAAAACTACATTCAAGTCAGCTGGCACTCTTGTATTTTATCGTATCACTGGGTTGGTAGGTAAAATTAACGAGCATATGCTTAACAACTATTGTAAAGAAACACAATATTAATGGTAAACACTATGCAGAAAGTTATAGGGATTTCTCTCATATTAAAACTGTTATAGAGGTACAATAATTGAGAAAGTTGAAACTAATGGGATTACTTTTCGGATTATTACCACCAATAATTCTATTGTATAACTATTACATAACTGCAGTATTGTATATTCGTTTTATTGTAAGCTTAACTGTATGCTTTACTATTCCTTAGTCATTTCTAATTAATAAGAAAGTATGCTTTGAACAAATTTATACTATAAGTGGCAGAGAGCAAGCATTTCAAGTATATCATTGTATGTTATTATTTATTTTTTTTCATTTAAGCACATAAACATTGGCACAAGGAGGCACCAAACATGTATGAGTCACATAAACCATTCTATATGTGTTAAGATGGGAGTACTGTTCGCGTACCCAAACCGAAGCAGGTAGTTTCCTTAGGGGGGCTACACCCCAAGCCTCTGATCCAAAGGTCTAATCCACAAGAAAATGGAGCAAAGTAAGGAGATGCAGTTCAATGGTAAGCGGTGAACAACAATAGGTTCATATGTCGCTCGTTTCCTCAAGATCCTGGAGCCAATGTGCACTATTGTATGAGTTTTGAGTAATGATTAGATCGAATGAAATAAATCACTAATTTGTTTCTTAACCCGGACTTCTGATTGACTACTGTGTTAGAAGGAGCTAGACGAACGTTAAATGGTGACATGATAGTTGACATGCATTGATCGATGTATAAATCGATGCTTCAAAGGTTATCAGGTGAACTAGAACCATAGGTGAATGAATCGATAGACGGAATTCTGATCGGGCAATACAACATGCGATATCGATCAGCATTCGCACGAGTGGAAACAGGAAATAGAAATGAGAGTGCAATATCAAAAACAAATTAGTTGAAACTACTTACAGTTGCTTCGGATAAATTTATACGTATCACTTTATGACCAGATGCTTTAGCTAAAGCTAAGACAAGAGTGGTTTTACCAACACCTGGACTACCTTCTAGAAGGAGAGCTCTAGAAGGTAGTTGCATAGCTCTAAGTAAACGCTTTAGATTGGATGAAGGCGTGGGTGCATCAAAAATAAAGTTGGTATTTGTTAGGGAATCTATAAATGGACCTGAGATAAACGAAACAACAATATAGTAACAATATTATTATTACTATTTGAAAGTTTCCACAAAAACATTAATATTTACTATCAAAGATTGAAAGGAAGAGAATTGCAACAGACACGTAGAACACTTATTCGAAGATACTTTAAATGACTACTGACATAAACATCTGCATAGCTAATCAATAGATGCTATAATACAGTAGTAAATATGAAGAGCTTTATTAATCGACTTCACTAGAGATGTGACGAAAGGAATGTGAATGTTCAGTCTATAAACATAGATGTATGAGAGGTAACTTATTGATCTCAGAGTTTGACTTTCAATCAGTGGATCACAGGTTTGAATCCAATGATAGCTTCCAACTTGACGAGATGATAAACACTGCTTACGGTGATCACCCGAATGATTATAATGGCTGAAATATTCGTTCATTTGGACCGTATCTTGCTAGGCAAGTTAATTGGAGAACGGTAAGGCCAAAAACAGCAGCTCAAGATTCGATGGAGTAGTCTTACTGCTGACTGTACTGAGGTATGGCGGCAGTAAGATGTTATCTTAAGATAACTAGTATTTCAAACGATGTTAGAATATACGAACATAGGAGTTACACACTGGGTTACAATATGAAATACACATACCTGTAGATATGAAAAATGGTTCACAACCAAATAATTCATTGTTCTTTGTTGATACAAATTTCTCATTTAGTTCACTAGCAAAACTAGCATACATCTCATCACTAGAGTTTGGAATGGATAATTGAATTTGTTTGAACAAAATATCTTTATCCATTGAATATAATTGATCAATTAAGAAATGTACAGCTGTTGATTGGAAATTATTATCATCTATTTGTTCTATAAATGAAAACAAACCGATACAACATGGATGGATACTTGGAACAGAATTAGTCGGCACATAATACCAAAAATAAACGTGTTGACCCACTACTTCCTCATAAAATTATATCATGTAATATTGATTAAGACTGAAATGTTTGCGAGAGAGTCATGACAACTGTTTTCATGTAGTATGGGGTGTTTTTTTAATCCAACATAAAGGATGTCAGAGTGTAATATATACATGTATAAGATTTAATAATTAAACGAAAGACTAGCGTGAACCAATCTAGAAGAAACACGAAGTATCACTCAGTCAGTCACTCACAACGTAGAACTTCGTACGTACGTACATCAGTTCGACTTGACATACCACATCAACGCAGAGATGCAGTCTTCGATTCAAATTACATAGTGGTAGAGGTAGTAAGAGTATAAGCATTATGTAAAACATTAGGGTTTGAAGATGTTATGCAAGGAGTATAATCCAGAGAAATGAATTTGAAAAGAGAAAAAAGACAGAGACATGAAGAATTCAGATTAGAATTTGGGAGAACGCAAAGAGTGGATGGACCCTCGCCATTGCAAACGATTTTGAGCGTGTGTCTTACACTGAAACGAGAGTAATTTCATAGAAGATATTTTAAGGAATGATCTGTAAAAATTTTAAATTGACTGTATAGTTCAACTCAAAGACAGACTTGATAATGAGGAAAATATCAAACTAATACATTTTGTCCTGTGACAAAATAATAATTAACTTAAATACAAAGTACTTGGGACATTAGTCACCCTTTGAATGTGCGTAATAATCGATGCTACATGGTTGAGACTTCACATTACTGCAAGAGTCACAATAGACAATTTTTAGTGGCGAAATATATTCAATCAGATACTGTAATTTCTTACAGAATAACATTTTTATAATACTAATTCACTAGTGAAGCGAGTTACTAAGATGATCATTACTTGTTTAGAGTACCAAATGCCCTGATAAGGTCGAGAGTGAGAAGAATCATTTCTCCCTCTCTAAATGCTCTCTCATGCGTATACAGCCACTCCCATGGAAGTCCTACTCAACAACTTCTCTCATCGGTGTTTTTACGAAACTGAAAGGACGAAATTCGAACGGCTAACGCGGAAACCGGGTTGATGGATATGAAGAATCCATCTAGGGGAGAGTTGGAAAACCAAAATTCTAAATAATGGTGCACATCGACTCCAGGTGCCTGAGAAAACGAACAACGTATGAACCTATCGAAGGTCACTAGCTATTATGAGACTTCATCTCCTGACGTTGCCCCCCTGCCTTGTAGATTAGACCTTTGGTTCAGTGGCCTAGATTGCAACCCCTTAAGAAAATCACCTGTTTCAGTTTGGGCGCACGAGCAGTGTTCCAGCTTCACACATATCGAATGATTTATGTGACGCACACGCATTCGGTGCCTAATTCTACCAATGCTTATGTACTTAAATAAATGATAAATAAATAACGTTAGTGAGCTCACAATGTGTGTAGCAATACATTGATTTAGTTTATGTAGTGGAACACTGATACGTCTTACTGATTGAACGCTATATTCCGATCCTAAGCTAGTCTTGTACCTCCAAGCTAGAACTACACAGCGACTTGAACACGAGAGAAAAGGCACAAAATATGCGGGAAGCACTTTACTCCAAAGGTTCATTTATGTACAGAAAATACAGGGTTTTTATAGTATTTTAGAAGTTTTTGGGTTTTACTGAAAATTCTAAAATACTACTAAACATAGTAGCAGTGTACTAATCAACTGATCAGAACCTCTTCATATGACTTTTCACTTTAGTGATGTTTCTAGCAAAACTTCTAATCAAACGCTGATTGGATAAAATGCTTCTTAATGTTTCCTGAGATTGTCTTATCTATTGCGAGTAATTTGCAGGATCATCCCAACAAACACTTTGGAGAAGAATCTAAATTTCTTATCTATGGGCACTCGCATTCTTTTATTATTAGTGGCAAGAACTGTATATGGACGGCCTGTTTCGACATATGTGAACTTAGAGCCGATTGTGTAAAAACTGACAATTAAACACGTTTTAATGAAGTCGGATTTTGGCTAACATTAGAAAAGAGAATGAGTGTTTTTTCCGGTTTAAAATACACTACAGATCAGTAAGTAAACGTTTCGAGGGAGAAAAGTACTGAGTTCGAGTCCCAATGTGAACATCAACAAGATGCAAACACATCTAGCTGACGAGTCCAAAGTAGGACGAAACGCTCATTTTGCGTTTCAAGCAATCCACTATTCAATCTGAACAAAAAAGCCCATTCTTGTTTGTTGATTTACGCACATAATTTCACACCAATTAATCAATAATGAGATCTCGCGTAGACAATAAGAAAATGCAAACATACCATTAACATTTCTGTTAGGCAAAACATGGTCAATTACATCCAAAAATACCAAACATGCACCATGGATACAAGCACTGAATAAATTTAACCGATTAGATGAATTTATCACATTTTGTGTTGTAACAGCGGTTTGAATGAAATCAATCCAAACAATTAAATCACGAATAGTCGGCGATGGTCTAGAGAAATAACAAATAAAAATTTAATGAGAAGATATTTCAAATAAAACTACTATATGATAAAGGTAGTAATAGTAATAGTAATAGTAATAGTAATGGTAATGGTAATGGTAATGGTAATGGTAATGGTAATGGTAATGGTAATGGTAATGGTAAAGGTTTGCTTTTTGTTTTAGCGAGAGCGAGATCTCGTTATTGAGGAGTAGGAGTGAGAGTGTGAGCGTACGTAATAGAATGAGCATGGGCGTTTGGGTTGAGATTGGGTTGGGGT
>NC_031499.1:6457697-6466585 GCF_000237925.1 Schistosoma mansoni | reverse complement strand
GAACCCCAGGACCCTCCCCAGCGTCCGCCCCCAGACCCATTTAAGTCGATGGACCCACTGCGCCCGACCATCAACAAAATGACTTACCCCCAATAAGGAAGGTTAAAATTATTGAATAAAAGATGAGTCAATCAGAACCAAGCAAAATGACTAAGATTATTGAAAAAAATTAAGAAAAGGTACGTAAAATACGTAACCGAAATACCTCTTTCTTGTAATCAGTATGATCAAAAAGAAAGTAAGAAATTACAGCATTTCACCAAAGATTGTAAATAACAATATTATACCTATCTATATCCTCATGTTTATAATCACATTAAGATTCAACAGGACGAAAGGTCCGTCCAGCGCCTCCAGCTTTTCCAGGATGATCAAGCTTCACATGACTCATGATTTCATCTATATGAATAAAGAATACTATTATATCGACGAAATCTTCACTCACGAAAAATCAATCAAAAATTTCAGTAATGAGATGACTCCAACCCCTCCCAAATATAAATGTTGATGTTTACATCAGTATCATTACTTGTCGATACAACAAATAAACAAATTTCTTTTCTACTGTTAGTAGTAAGAAAAGTAATAATAATAGTAGTAGTAGTATCAGTAGTAGTAGTAGTAGTAGTAGTAGTAGTAGTAGTAGTAGTAGTAGTAGTAGTAGTAGTAGTAGTAGTAGTAGTAGTAGTAGTAGTAGTAGTAGTAGTAGTAGTAGTAGTAGTAGTAGTAGTAGTAGTAGTAGTAGTAGTAGTAGTAGTAGTAGTAGTAGTAGTAGTAGTAGTAGTAGTAGTAGTAGTAGTAGTAGTAGTAGTAGTAGTAGTAGTAGTAGTAGTAGTAGTAGTAGTAGTAGTAGTAGTAGTAGTAGTAGTAGTAGTAGTAGTAGTAGTAGTAGTAGTAGTAGTAGTAGTAGTAGTAGTAGTAGTAGAAATAGTAGTAGTAGTAGTAGTAGTAGTAGTAGTAGTAGTAGTAGTAGTAGTAGTAGTAGTAGTAGTAGTAGTAGTAGTAGTAGTAGTAGTAGTAGTAGTAGTAGTAGTAGTAGTAGTAGTAGTAGTAGTAGTAGTAGTAGTAGTAGTAGTAGTAGTAGTAGTAGTAGTAGTAGTAGTAGTAGTAGTAGTAGTAGTAGTAGTAGTAGTAGTAGTAGTAGTAGTAGTAGTAGTAGTAGTAGTAGTAGTAGTAGTAGTAGTAGTAGTAGTAGTAGTAGTAGTAGTAGTAGTAGTAGTAGTAGTAGTAGTAGTAGTAGTAGTAGTAGTAGTAGTAGTAGTAGTAGTAGTAGTAGTAGTAGTAGTAGTAGTAGTAGTAGTAGTAGTAGTAGTAGTAGTAGTAGTAGTAGTAGTAGTAGTAGTAGTAGTAGTAGTAGTAGTAGTAGTAGTAGTAGTAGTGGTACGAATATGGGAAAGAGATAGTGATGTTTAGAAATTTAGTTAGCTTTGATGAAAACGTCTATTGAGCAAAAAAACATGATGGGTTAGATCTCCTGATGAGACATAAAACTAAACTGTTAAGAACTATACTGGAACTATACCAGACTACTTCAACACGTCCACTGGTACAATAGAAAAAAGATGTGAAATGTAAGTAAGAGCTTTACTCTAAGGTTGGTTTTGCAAAGAAAATTGAGTATTTGAAAAATCGCATGAGATCTTGGTCTTCTAAAATGTTCTGGTGGATACTAAATATAATAACCGTATAGGTGACTATTGAGTAGGACTTCCCTGACAGAGGCTAAATATTCGTGTGGCCATGTAAGAGCATTTCGAGAAGGAGAAAGGACTCTCCCCAATCTCGCCCATACGAAGGTAATTGGGGGTGTTGTTCACGAAATTGAGAGGACGAAAAGCGAATGTACGGCGCCTTAACCGGGTTGGTGGACATGGAAAGTTCACCTAGAGGAGTTGGAAAACCCTCATTCCAAACCAATGGTGCATATGGGTTACAGTATCCTGAGGGAACAAATGGCGTATGAATCAATCATTGATCACCGGATACCATGGGACTTCATCTCCTGACGTTTCTCCACTGCCTTGTGGATCAGACCTTTAGGTCAAAGGCAACGGGTGTGGCCCCCTAAGAAAACCACCTTCTTCAGTCCGTGCACCTGGGCAGTATCACAGCTCTCACACAAATCAAATGAGATTTGTGAGGCGCATATTTATCTGGTGCTTCCTTGTACCAATATTTATGTGTTTAAATAAATAAATAAACAAATAGGTGACTATTCAGTTAAAAACATGGTGCGCGATGCGTCATTTTTCTGGAAACTTCTGAGAGGTTTCCATTCAATGCTGATTGGATGAAAAAAATGGGCTTCGTGAGAATTTAAAAAGGGATATTCCCCCCCCCGTAACATGATCTCAGTTTAAACGTCAACTTTGTTAACACTCCTAAACTCTAAGAAAAACAGAACTACTATCTAAAAAAATGTGGTTAGTTTATACCTCTTCGAAATTTGATAAAAACGACCAATAATCAAGGGGATAAAGATGAAATGAAGTCAAATTTATTAGTGTGAGGTTGGTAATTGAGCTAACAAGTTCTCAGTCAGTCAATCACAATGTAGAACTTTGTACGTACGTACAACAGTTCGAGTTGCCATACCACATTAGCACAGAGATATAGTTGTCGATTCAAATCCCATAGTGGTAGAAGTAGTAAGAGTATAAGCATTATGTGAAAGATTAGGGTTTGAAGATGTTATTCAAGGAGTGTAATCCAGTGAAATAAATTTGGAAAGAGAAAAAGGATAGGGACATGAAGAACTCAGAAGATTAGAATTTGGTAGAACAGAAAGAGTAGATGCACCTTCACCATTGCAAACGATTTTGAGCCATGTTATTCAAGGTCTCCAAACATCGGTTGATACCGTCTCGCGCATCCCAACCAGGTAGTCGACACCTACCAGCATGACTCAGTCCACTTGTCAGTGACTTCACAGATTTGTGCCACGTTTTGGTCTAGCCACCCCTAGCTTTTTTCTTACTTACTCCTACACCATAAAACATTGCACTTTGGGGCAGTCGGTGGTTGAACATACGTAACACGTGTCCTAGCCATCTCAACTGATGAAGTTTCACTACTTCATCAATCGATTTGCCATCCTTACCTAGTACTGACACACTAAAATAAAGTCAACTCTAACAATAAGGCGCAGAATAATCTTACCTTTGACATAATGACCCGGTACCATTTGATTTATATTCATTTTGTGTAACAGCATACCAATGAATAAAATTAATCATTTTCTCAGAGAATTGTTTAACAAAATCATCATTACCCATTTTAAAATACATTGGTACTTTTAATTGTAAATTATGCATAACAATATGTTGACAATCCAATAATGAATTTGATAATTGATCAGATTCATTATAAGATAATGATGAGATGGTTGATTGGATATGATTCGAAGTAAATATTGGTGATGGACACCAAATTTCAGTGAAACGATTACGTAATGCTGGTGATAATTCTTTTTTACCATAATCTCCACCAGGATTCATTGTTGCAATAAAACGAAATTTAGAATGGGCTGTTAATAATTGTGTATATGGTGTTGTTATTGAATTGCTATTATTATTATTATCATTATTATTAACCATAAGAGAATCTTCAGAACATTCAGCTAAGTGTAATTGTCTTTCAGGTTCCAATAAACTATTCAAACGTTCTAAAACAGCATCATCAGCTAATGAAATTTCATCTAATAGAAATAAATCTCCATTTACCATAGCTGTTACTAATGGACCATTAATCCATTCAAATAAACGGCAATCATTTTTGGACTAGGTTTAAAGAAGAATTTGATACAAAACAGTGAATCATTTAGGAGCAAAGCAATGAATTTACCAACTATGTACATACGTTTATACAGACGAAAGAATAAATTATGTAGAAGGTTGAATGTTGTTAAGTCGTAGGTCCTAATACTGTTGAATGTAACTATGTTTTGGCTGGGAAATAGTAATAAAAGCCTTTATATAAGAGAAAAAGTGATAACTTGAAAACTTGCATTTTGTCAACGACATACTCCTTAGTGACACTTATGATGTAAAATAAACTAAAAGGTGTTTCGTTCATAATGAATGAAAATACCTCCTCTACTAACGGGCTTAATATCTTAAATTCACTTGGTATTGTTTGTTTGAATCTTCCCATTGATGTTTAGGACTGCAATTGATCAGCTGACGAGTCCCAAATAGGACGAAACGCACGTCAAACTGGATTCCACTGCTAGCTACTATCCATCTTTGCCTATAGGGCTTAATATCGTCTAATCACTTTGTAATAAACTAGTAGGGAGATCGAGATAGGATCTCACTCAGTTGTTTTTTAGTTAGTTATGTTCCTTGTTAATCTGTTTGGGGACTGGCTGTTATCTAACAAAATATTTATCTGTCTATGCGAAGATAATTCAGATAAACGGTATTAACCCAGTCTCTAATTAGGGATTTTAACGCGTAAAATCTACTCTTCTTGATAGTTGTAGTTAGTATTTAAACATCGAATCAAGCGTTAAATGTTTTCCAACAAAAGATTATGGCAAAAATCCTAAAGTGCGTAGAAGCAATCAAGATGTATTAATAACACGTCCTGACAAAAGCGTAGGAGTAACTCTGATGAACCTATGTCAACAAGACGATAAATTTGTCATCAGAATCACATTGAAATAATTAAAAAACAACTAAGGTCCTCAATAGAATGAAAGATGTTAGTAATTTATGAGGATATTTAAAAACGCATTAAACCGATACGGTTAGAGCAATATCACAACTATATGGTTTAAAGAAAGTATACAAACTTGAATTAACTCGCCGCCCAACGCTTAAAGATGTTCTTAAAGATGCCCTGGTACGGCCGAGAGGGAGGAGAGTCCGCTCTCCCTCTCCAAATACTCTCACATGGCCACGCGTATATAGCCTCTACCAGGGAAGTCATACTCACTGCCTTCTCACAGTGGCATTACTGTTGTTTACGAAATTGAGAGGACGAAAAGCGAATGTTCAGCACTTTAGCCGGGTTGGTGGACACGGAAAGTCTATCTAGGGGAGTTGGAAAACCCTGATTTCAAACCAATGGTGCATATGGGTTACAGTATCCTGAGGGAACAAATGGCGTATGAATCAATCATTGATCACCGGATACCATGGGACTGCATCTCCTCACGATGCTCCACTGCATTGTGGGTTAGACCTTTAGGTCAAAGGCTCGGAGTGTGGCCCCGTGAGAAAACCATCTGCTTCGGTTTGAGCACCTGAGCAGTATCACAGCCCTCACACAAATCAAATGAGATTTGTGCGGCGCATATGTATCTGGTGCCCTTTTGTACCAATATGTATGTGTTCAAATAAATAATAAATCTTGTTCACAGTATTAGATACATTCATAAGAATTATACTGTTTATAAAAAACCGATAATTAAGTAGTATATTTCAAACTGAATTACAGAATAATCACAATAATTTCGACATTAAAATATAACTTACTTCTTTTTCATTCACTTCTGATGAATGTCGAACTGGTCGTAGTTCACCAAGAAAATCAGATGCTTCAGTGCATTGATGACAATTAAGACAATGTAAACGTTGATTATGCAATGCAGCAATCAATTGACAAATAGTAGTTTTACCACAACTAAATAAACGAGAGAAAAAAAAGTCAACAGTATACAAAACCAGAACCAATAACTTGAATTCCACTTAAATATGTACAAATCAAATAGCGATACTATCGGTTTACTGGCTCCTGATTAGCATGTTATATAGGTAGAACAAAGTGTGTTTTTCAAAAAGGAATATCCGAACGATAATTTAAATTCATTAAAGTCATGGACCAATCCCTGTTAGACCACCATTAAAAATCTCGAAGCACTGGATGACCGTTTTGTCCTAGTATGAGACTCCTCAGCAGTACCCGTCCACGATCTCGACTGAATCTCCTAGCGTTGCTCTACAGCCTTGTGGATTAGACCTCTAGACCAAAGGCTCAGGGAATGGCCTCTTAAGAAAACTACTTGCTTCGGTTTGGGCGCACGGGCATTATTCCAGTCCTCAAAACAAATTGAACGCATATATGTTGGTGGCCTCTTTGTAACAATGTCTATGAAATCGATCTCTTTAAAATAAGCGTACTGAATTACATCAGGGCTTTGAAGTCATCCTCTTTTTCCCTTTAGGTTCGTGAACGTTCAGAACCGATTTTGTTCAAAATACCTCGAAAATTTATTACGAAATTCCATACAAAGTTCAGGCAGGAAGTCCTGCCGCCAGATTAGCAAAGAAAACAAAGATAAATATTGTATTCGGAAGCGTATGCGTAAAGCTTCTCATTCATTCACATATTCATTACGGTAACACTATACGTGCCCACGAATTTCTCTTAACGAGTTAGATAGCTTCATTCAGTGGAAAAGAAAGTTCGACCGTGAACAATCTGAGCACATATTTCAATAGCACTTAAACCAATCACCTTTCTCTTGAATATTTATTGCCATATTCTCAAAACTTATCCTCAGGGATACCAAGAATAAAAACTACAGTCGGTTTAATATCAACCTGATATTTGTGTTCAGAAACGGAATATACTACCTCTTATTTCATTATAATCTTAACATGTGTTCGTCACTTCACTATGTTTATCACATACAGAATTATCTTTTATGTATCTCGATCTTGTTTCTACATGTTATTCTCATTCTAATCACATTTTGACTATCGCGTAACTTGATGTGCACCATTATTTGGAATTTTTGTTTTCCAACTCTCCCCTAGATGGATTCTCCATATCCTCCAACAGTTTCCGCGTCGGCCATTAGCATTTCGTTCTCTCTATTTCGTAAACACCCCTGCTGCAAGAAGGTAATGAGTAGGACTTCCGTGAGAGTGGCTCCATACGTGTAGCCATATGAGAACATATTGAGAAGAGCTGACTCTCCCCACTCTCAGCCGTACCAGGGTATTTAGGAAAAAATAACCATAATTACGATATTCCTACTTTACTAGATGATATGATTGAGAATAATAAAAATTTCGCTGAACTGTCTTCACGCTATTTGTTTTTTTTAAGCCATAAATCTTGAAGTTCATGTGTAGATGACACGTAACTGTTAATGCTAAATACAACTGCTCACTGATCTCTGAAAGTCAAAAATACAATTCAAACTGAAGGAAATGTGGTGGTTTTCGCCGAGGGGAATGTAAACACTTAAATTTAAACATTTTAAAGCCTGATTAGCACAGTATTATTCTACTGTATTGACTATAAATACATTAGAAACCAACAATCCCACACAAGCACATATATATGATAACTTACCCTGTTTCACCAACCAATAAAACTGGTTCTTCATATTTTAATGCATTACCAACTAGAACTAATAAACGTCTCATATCTTTTGTCCAAACAATATGATCAAATCCAGTATAACAAACTGTTTCTTTACTTAGAACAGGTTGTAAAAATTCATATACAACTGGTGATGTACTCTCATTCAAGTCGAATAATCTATATAACGGAATAACAACAATGAACAAGACAGGCAAATACAATTTATTAGGTCATCAAGTTTATGAAGTGTGGACGACAACAAATTATAATATGATTGAGAAAGATTAATTGCAGTGGTCCTGATGAATATAATTATTTATGATATTGGTTCATAAAATCAATTGTTGTTGTAGTCTGAAACGTGTCGGGAAGTGTACAGCAAAACGATGCCCATCTGTAGCTGGTTGTACATTAACTAAGACTGATTAATAGTTTATTACATTGCAACCACGAACCGATCTAAGTTGGACAACTATTGAAAATCCGGAAGCAATGAACGGCCATTTCTTTCCAACAGGTGACTCTTCAGATGTACAGATTTATGACGTCACAATCGGGAATCGAACCGATTATACTAACCTATTAAAATAAATGTTTGTCACTAGATAATACACGATAAAATTTCATTAGTCTCAGTTGTTTCTATTTCTAGATATGGAAAATGATCTAAGTATACGGGTAACAATATATGATGTTACATAAGATAGCATTGATGGTAAGATGACGATTTCCACCCTATCTTTACTGTACTGGAGGTCAATATCGCTTATTACAACTTATATTCAATAAATGAAAGTACTCCATGGAGGAAAACAACGATTCTTATGAATTAATCAGCTCATAAGCGACAGTAACATATTTGTTTAAAAATATATACTTACACCAACAGACTGACCACTACAATCCGGCAAACTCACTATAAGTATAAGATGGCGCTCAGGTGAGTCCTTTTATGAAATAACTGATGTTATCTTATGGGAAAAGTTTATATTCTCTTTTACTGAACTAGTTTTTGTCAATCGGAAATCCTTAAATAATAATATAAAAAGTCAGATATTTGACCATTTTGCACCTCTATGACAGCGTTTACAATGAGCCTATTTGTTTAATATGGAATTATTTTCAGGTTAATAAAGACTTGATCGGTGGCGAATTTTACCACTAATCATTCAAAATGATGGGTGTTTGAAGTCTATATTTGCTAAGACCAACATGTTATTATAATATACAAGTTACCACACAATAAAATCAGAACGTGATAATTCCCGGAAATAATTGACACTGAGATAAATAAGACAAATATACTAACACTTTAAGAAAACAAAATAGCTAAAAACCCTTCGCTTCATCTTTAAATTACAGAGCCTAATTTACAAGTTAGCAACTGAACCTTATCTGTTTTGAACATTTTAAAAGATTGCAAAATATTAAGTTTTATTTATCAGGCTGATCCGTTGTCAGTAACTATAAATACGATCCACATAAACCACAACTTAATAGTTAGATCCGGAATTATTACTACCCACGTTTATTATTAAAAGCAGCACATCTACCATAATATTTAGACT
>NC_031499.1:6392194-6457497 GCF_000237925.1 Schistosoma mansoni | reverse complement strand
GTGAAGCTGAGTGACACGGGATCGAATCCGTCAGGGAGCACCAGTTCCCTCAAGATTACAGGTACACCTTGCTGACGAGTGCCAAGTACCACGAAAACCGGGGTCAGGGTTTCCTGTTGACCACCTCCAACCACCATCTTATCTCAACATAGTGTAATCAGTGTCGAGCCACCTAGACTAGTGGCCACATCGCAACTTGATCGATAGCATTCGATCAGCACTAAGAAGGACTTGACAAGCATGACATTGATCACCACCCGGTGATCAATCAATTATGATCACTTAAAGTATTAAAATGTTATAGCATAAACTATGTTTAAGCTGTGAAAAATTAAATTACCGTGATTCAGTGACTTTTCGTTTGAAAACACTCTCAATCACATCTGTAACAATGTGTATTTCAGTTGGATTACGTACACGTCCAGCAAGTAATAAATAGCCTTGATCAGCTAAATATCCATCCCAATCGAAAAATATCGTTTGTTCATTCTTTTTATTGTCAATTTGACCAGTTACCAATTTATCACATGTAGCTAAACGATAACGTTCAGCCCATCGGAATAGATCACGTAATGTAATGAAACTATCTTTGCCTTGAAATAAATTTGAAGTACATCTAGCAAGCTAGAAATGATTGGAAAATAGACCAATTCGTCAGGAAAAATGTGAAGTCAAGTAGATATAACTAATCACTTGATAAAAATACAATGATATAATAGTTTTTCCACTTATAATCATTAGATATATCCATAGTCTTTACATACAAACCGCAAATTTTCCAACTAGCTAAAAATGTCTTTAAGATAAGTGTTATGATTCAGTAAGGTGACCCGAACGTAGTTGTTATACAGAGTTAGGCACGATGGTATGGTTTCATTATTTAGGGCTCTTAAACCAACTTCAGCGACTACATATGGTCAATACAATAGAATAAGATCTTTGTTGAAAGATTTACTGGAAGTTAGAAGTAATCTATTGACAAATTCTATATTACTAATTAAATCATTATTTCATTCACATGGAGAGTAGGTTGATTTATTTATTTATTTAAACACATAAATATTGGTGCAAAAGGGGCACCAGATACATATGCGCCACACAAATCTCATTTGATTTGTGTGAGGACTACGATACTGCCCAGGTGCCCAGACCGAAACAGGTGGTTTCCTTAGGGGGACACACCCCGAGCCTTTGACCTACAGATCTGATCCACAATGCAGTGAAGCATCTTAAGGAGATGCAGTTTCATGGTAGCCGGTGAACAACAATTTATTCGTACACCATTTGTTCCCTCAGGACACTGGAGCCCATGTGCACCATTGGTTTGAAATCAGGGTTTTCCAACTCCCCTAGATAGACTTTCCGTGTCCACCAACCCGATTAAAGCTCCGGATATTCGCTTTTCGTTCTCTCAATTTCGTAACCAACACCAGTGCCACGAGAAGGCAGTGAATAGGACTTCCCTGGTAGAGGCTATATACGCGTGGCCATGTGAGAGCATTTGGAGAGGCAGAGCGGACCCTCCCTATTCTCGGCCGTACCAGGGCATTTAGGGGCAGAGTGGGTTGATTAATTAATGTAGAGTATACCAGATGAATTATTGTGTACATGAAAGTATTATCGTTTTAAATTTACAATAATTACTGGTAAAAACTATTTAATCATGTCAGTTCAGTTCTTCTTTGTTCTTTAGGTAAACCTATGCCTTCAAGTTACCATTTTATTATGTAACGAATATCTTAGTGACCCGAATGTCGTAAACTTCCGAGCTTAAATTAAATGGAGTTGTAGTGAACAGAACACTGGTTGGGGATAATCGAATGTATTCAAGCACCAATTACAGACTATCTCATTAAATTCTGATAACCATACAATGAACAGTTAATTTGTAAAATAACAATCAATTGTCTCAATCTTCACTGTTCCTTCTGCAAATATCAGTCCATCTTCTCTAATTCCATTGTTCATGCATTTTTCTACCGATTGTGCTTTATTTCAGTTCTTTGCTTATCGGTCTTCTGCCAAAATACATTCTATGTCTGACCATCTGACCATATACTACTTATAAGGATATAAGTAGACTACATTGCAGGGTCACCAAGAAAAACTATACATCTGGTTTATAAGTTAGAAATTGAACAGCAGCCTATAAATTATCTTTTCATAGTATGAACTTGAAAAAATACAACTAATAAACTTTATTAAAGTTTATTCGGCAATCAAAGTGAAGTCTAGTGATACTACGGGGTTTCAAAATCCAAAGAACATAGAGAGAGGGATTCGAACATAATAGCTCATACGCATTTTCTTTAATTAATCAACCAATATGTGGGGTTTTCTAACCGATCAAATTCATTTTTTCGTCAGTGCTAGTGATAATATTTGGCTAGCTAAACACAAGAATAGAAGGGGGGAAACTTGAATCAGAAGCACAATAGTTGAGAGCCTAGTCGTCGCCTAACCAACAAACCGGTACACCTAGTGAATAGGAACAATATTTACAGTTATATCAAAATAAATAAACAACTCAAGCATACAAAATAAGTATAAAACAACTAACCTGAAGACGATGCATTACTTCAACAAGACGTTGTGCTCTACTTGAAGGTAGTAAACATTTCTTTTCTAAAATTATTTCTAATTCATTTCGAGGTATTGTATCAAAATGTAATTCAATGAAACGATTACGTAAGGCACGTGAAAGCATCTTAAACAAAAAAGAAAATGTGTAGTTGAATTTTGCTTTCAGAAGAATAAGGAAAAGATCTTAAGAAAATAGACAAGGATTCTTGGAGAATAGTTGTGTTTGATGATGGACCACGTTTGGCCTGGTTAAAATAATGAATATTAATGCTAATCCATAGACGATGTATGATGTTGGTGGAGTTTTGTTCTCTGAGCTGGATGGTTTGGTCGTGGAGCATTATTCATCGTCCTTCTGAACAACATCATCAGCAGTATGATGTTACAAATAAGCCAAATAATAACTTCTATCAAGTAAATCTATTATTTATACAAGGCTAGCTTTAAATAAACTGATGATAAATGAGCAAGCAAGTGGTCAGAAGATCAGCTCTTTATTATAATTATGGTAAAATGATAAATATCTATGAGCTCAGAGTTGAATATATTGAGAAGTAACTTTAAACATATGTGATTCATGAGTCAATAAAGTTAAGACCTGACTTCTTCAATTTTATGCTTGAAGCCTAATGAGACATTATGCTCCTAATTAAACCTACCTATAAGCAAAGTAGAGTCTGAATCTGAGACCCAGTGATTATATTTAATATAATCATTAATAAAGCCTATTCGGAATTTCGAAATCGTTTCCATTTGGGTAACATCCAGAAGGAATACAAACCTGTCATTGTCTGACTTTGAAATAAGTGGTACATTAAGCAAATTATGAAGACTTCATTTAAAAAACATACATATATATATACAACAATTCAACTACAATATACCTTTCGACCAGCATAAAGACCTGGTGGATTCTGTGTAGCAAATAATCGAAAATGTGGATGTGCTTTAATTGTTTCCTGTGTTTCAGTGATGAATACAGAACGATTGTCATCTAAAACCTAAAATATATAAGACAAGTAAAATACATGAAAAGTAATTCTTCCTAAAGAATATTATACATTAATTGATGTACTCTTATTACTTCTACCACTATAAGATTTGAATCGATAACTGCATCTCTGTGCTAATGTGGTATGGCAACTCGAACTGACGTACGTACATACGAAGTTCTACGTTGTGACTGACTGACTGACTAAAGTCAATCAGTCAGTTATATGCAAAGTAGAACCTTTCATATATGTATCTATCGGTTAAACAAATATAATATTAAAGAAATGTATAGACTTTCAACAACAACAACAACAAAAACTCACTCTATTTAATGCTTCTAAAATTTCAGTTGGTGCTAAGTTTAATTCATCCAATATTATCCAATAACCATTACGCATTGCTTTCACTAATAAACCATCTTTGAAAACTAATGATGTGGATGTTTTCTTCAAAGCTTCATTATCATTGCCTTGATTATTATGATTATCAGTATTACTTTGTGTTGTATATGCAGTTGATGAAACTGTATATGTGCCTAAATAAGTTTGTTGATCAGTATGTTCATGATTATTAATTCGATAACACACTTGACCAACACGTTTAGCTAAATATGTAATAAGTGATGTTTTGCCAACAGATGTTTCACCTTGTAATAGAACTGGAAGACCTCCACTGATTAATGAGAAGGGATATATATATTGAAAGAAATACTAATAATTAATATCTAGAAAGGAATTTTACTCTCAAATCTACAATGTAACGTCAGGCTAATAAACCCTAAACATGAATAACTGGATAAATAGGGAAACACAATTAATCAAACAAACAAATTTAATCAGAAGGCGTTTTTGTGGAGATTTCAGTACTGTCATAGTTGATATCATGAGTCAATTGAAGCTAGACCACCAAGAAAAACATGGAAACACTGGATGGCCGTTTCGTCATATTGTTGGACTCCTCAGCAGTGCGCATCCACGATCCCGCCTCGCGAGATTTGAACCCAGGATTTATCAGTCTCGCGCCAGAGCACTTAACCGATAGACCACTCAGCCGATATCCGATGGTGTTAATGTCTAACTTCAACCAATCCACGAAGTTTAGCAACCGTTCATCAATTGTCTTCAGTGAGTTCCTATTTCACAACAGACCTGGTTGAACTCCAATGGTCATTGCTTCTCACTGGAACTCCAGGAAATACCTTTTGAAGCCAGTTACTAGTGAGCATATTTAAATTTAGCAAATTATCTGGTACAAGGATATATCAGTTAACGCTTCACTACAGCAAATCAGAACTGTCGTAAAACAGATAAGTTCACAAATAAAAGTGTGATATTAGTATTTGATACACTAGCTTCATTCATTTATTTTTTATAAATTGGTATACTACTTACAAATCATCAGTAGTTTATCTTGTCCTTAGTCATTTTGATAACATGCACAGATGTGTAGGATCTGGACAGCAACAAACTATTTATTCCATACATTCGTACCCGGATTTCGATGCTCAAATTAATCTTCTTACTTGAAAAATACGTTCGTTCATCTTTTTAAGTATCTTTTTTCGTTTGAATGTTATTTTTCGGGGATTTTCAGTTTATTTTTTATGTAGTAAACTACTGATGTTTCTGTATAACGACACAATGCTGACTAGTATTTGGGATGGTTGGGAGAAAGTTAGGGGTGGCCAAATCAAAACATAGCATCAGTCCACAAAGTCACTAACTTGTAGTCTAAACAGTGCTGATAGATGAAGACTACTTGGTTGGAGTCCGCGTGAATATCATAACCAATGGTTGGCGACTCTATGTGACATGGCTCAGAATCGATCACAAAGGCGTAGGTGTATACACTCTTTATCTTCCCTTAAACTATGAGATTGAAATTGCTTTATATCTGTCTTTCTCCCTGTACTATATCCTTATATACAATCTTTCTTTTATATATTACTACCATTGAAGTAACTAATTCTATGAATTTGGTGTTCATCTTGCTGTGCTAATGAGTTTATGGCAACTTGGACCGATGCATATATGTGCCTGGTCCTACGTTGTAGCTGACTAACCGAGACTAATTGATACCTGTATTTCTTCCTATTCAAGGTTTATTAAATTTCGGTGACTATTGATGTATTACATAATGGTGTAGTATGATCAGAGAAATCTCGAATCGAGATCTTACGCATAATCCGGCCGACCAGCTAGAATCTTTCACATGATTTTATTATTGAAATTTATGTAATACAAATGATAGTAAATGAAATGGTAAAAACAAAATCAGAGCAATAAATGGTGATGTAACATAAGTAGATATCAAACAAGAAAAAAGTTATTGATTATCAGCTTTGGTGCATTTCACGACTTTCAAAGTATATTCATCCCAAACAACTATACGAATTAGAAAATATATCAGTTCAATTCTAATATGACCAAGTGGACTGCTAGAATAAAGATATGAATCAATAGTGTTGGGGATGTCAAATCCCCAGAACTTACTTGGTAAATGGCTTAATTTTGTAATTTTATTTTGAAATTTTGAATTTCCTCGTTTTCGCGCCAAAAGCGCTCTTTTCACCTTCGCGTCGAATTTCCCACTTGTAAAATATCTTAAACGCCATTAGTCCGTTGTATCTTTTAGTATGCTGTTTTGTAATGCTGCCCAAGGACAATTTTATGCTGTATATATACGTTTGATTTCTTCCCCTTACGATTGCTGTGCTTCTGGCTGCTACGGAATATATTTTCCCCACTTCCAACTTGGACTTCTTACTGTAGTTAGCCGGGTCTGGGTCGCATCGGTCCCTGGTCACAAGTCTTGTTCCGTACGCTAACTAGTGAATTCGAGACGCTTCAGATATAACAAATAGTAAACACGACTGCTTACTCAACACTCAAAAAACCTATCTCGATACAACGCAGGGACATATAGAAATAATGATTGGGCTATATTACCACAAACGCTAGTTCCATCACTATAATAAACGTTTATAAATCAACAGGAATTAAAACATTGTGGGGCGAAGTCGATTCATTACATTTGAAAAGGGGTGAAAGTCTCGCAAACATGATTTTGTGGGTAACTTGTGCATAAAGTAATTTAGTTTACTTGATATGAAGATTCATAAGCGTGCTCCTAGACATTTAGTACACAAGAAGCAAAATAATCACTTCATCCTACTACGATGTTGATTAACTTTGACAATACGAAATGATACCAAATCTTATAATTTAGAATAGATAGTTAAAAATCGGTTGCATTGACAACTCAGACCTTATGTAATAAGGCGAAAGAATGTTATCTCATAAAAAGCTAGATTACGTAACTTTTACTTATGTAACCTTCACGTAAAAGCGTGTAAAATGAAGTAGGTCATGACAAATCTTCAATAGATCAGAGAGGGTTTTGTGAAGAATTTAGTATTTTCACTGTTGAAATCATGAGTCAATTGAAGCTAGACCACCATCGAAAACCTGGAAGCACTGGACGGCCGTTTCGTCCTATTATGGGACTCCTCAGCAGCGCACATCCACGATCCCGCACTCGCGAAACGGCCGTCCAGTTCTTCCAAGTTTTCGATGGTGGTCTAGCTTTAATTGACTCATGATTTCAACAGTGAAAATCTTCAATAATCAGAAGAAGAAAAACAAAAGTGAATATATACCCTGCAGCGACAACACGTGCCAAATCTTTTAAATTTGCTTGAACACTTGGTGTTAAAATATAATTTCCAGGTAATTCATTTTTATTATCTATTGAAATTGGTTGTTGTGAACCTTTTGGTAACCAATAACCTTCAACATTCACAAAATAATCATCGGAATATTGATTATTTAATTGAGGTATAGGTAATGGAGTATTTAATAAGCGTAATAATGATGATGAATCTTTATTCCAACCAGAGCATAAATAACGTTGAATTAAAGTATCTAAAATTGGTCGTGATGTTCGACAAATTTGTGAACCAAAACTAAAAAGTAAACCCTAAAAAAAGAAAAGATATAATATGGCTTGTTAATTTCAAAAGAAATACATAATGTATGGATGTACACAACAGTAATGATAATGTAACGCTATATTAGATATTGATAAACAACTTTACATCACTCAGCCTAGTTCGAACATGAGTGCATACTATATGGTGTCAAAACCCATGGAACAATATACATGAAACATAATTAAATCATTAAACACAGAAATTTTAATTTGTTGTGATAACGAGGTATGATAACTTGGACCAATGCATATGTGTGCGCAGCAGTTCACTCTGTTCTACTTTACGTCAGCGAAACATGGTCATTAAGAGTGGAAGATACTCGTAAGTTACTAGTATTTGACCTCAGATGCCTTAGAAATATTGTCAGCATCTGATGGGATCACCGGGTAAGTAAAAGTGAGGTTAGACGCAGTATATTAAAGAATGATGGTAAATCAGTTGATGAGGTCATGAATCTTCATCGACTGAGATGGTTAGGCCACGTGTTACGTATGCCTGAACACTGATTACCACGACGCGCTATGCTGGCTAGTATTGGGGGTGGTTGGAAGAGAGTTAGGGGCGGCCAAACCAAAACATGGCATCAGAGCTTGAAGTCACTAACTTCTAGTCTGAGCCATGTTGGCAGATGCAGACTACCTGGTTGGGGTCCGCGTGACTATCGTAACCAATGGTTGGAGACTCTAGGTGACATGGCTAAGAAGAATAAACTAGATCTAGTATATGAGAATAATTGGTGTTATTTCTATTCCCATATTTCTATAAAGATGGATAGCATTGGAACGATTATGAACTGCTGCCTGGTCCTACATTGTAGCTGATTGACTGACTGACTGCAATTTTAATATGGTATTACTAACAGAATCATCATTTTCATTATGTCTAAATAAACGTTAATTATTCTTCGTAATACTTACATGGTATAGCCACTACCAAATGGTTAAATAGAGAGAGAAAGAGCCGCTAAACATTTCTAACTCAAAAATTTCACAAGTAAAACAAAATTGATGGTATCGGAGTGGTGTAAATTCCCAATTTTTATTTAATGGTCACGTTAACCTTGTTACGATGCAAGTTAATTTATCAGTTCAATAACGATTTATCCAACAACTCCCAAATGCCCTGGTATGACCGAGTGTGGAGAGTCCACTCTCCCTCTCCGAATGCTCTCACATGGCCAGCGAATATATAGCCTCTGCCACACAAGTCCTACTCAATGTCTTCTCGTGGCATTACCGTTGTTTATTAAACTGAGAGGACGAAAAGCGAACGTTTGGCGCTTTAACCGGGTCGGTGGACACGGAAAGTCCATCCAGGGGAGTTGGAAAACCCTGATTCCAAACCAATAGTGTACATGGGCTCCAGTATCCTAAGGGAACAAATGCGTATGAATCAAGTGTTGGTCATCGGCTATCATGGGACTGCATCTCTTCACGACGCTTGACCGCCTTGTGGATCAGACCTTTAGGTCAAAGTCTCGGGGTGTGGCCCCCTAATAAAACTACCTGCTTCAGTTTGGGCACCTGGGCAGTATCACAGCCCTCACACAAATCAAATGAGATTTGTGTGGGGCATGTATATCTGGTGCCCCTTTGTACCAATATTTATGTGTTTAAATAAATAAATAAATAATTTATCCAATAAACATCAACTGTTCAAAAATAACCCGTTGTCCAGGACATCAGAATCATAGATTACAGTGAAAGAAGAAACTGACAAATTACTGATCTAATTTAAACTAAAAACATTCTACACAAATTTAGCGGGTGTCTACCGTATGGTATAGTATCTAGTTTTGATATCGAAAAACAACTTTCCTATTCAAAACCCTAACTAGTTAATCGATTGAAAAGGAAGCTTTCATTAATCATGGGAATCGAGAAATGACCGCAAACTCATTCATGTATATGTAGATATATCCCTCCAGTAGGGTTATGTCTTATTCTTTAGAAAATAAAAAACCATATCTTGGCCAATTGTGTACCTTCATAGTTTGGCTGATATCTCATTAGCCTACTGTATCAGTCACTCTAATCGATGACTTCGGCTTCTAATGTAATTTTAGATAATTAAGCATACCGAAATAATGAGACAAAGTAATTGAGTAAACAATATGTTCTACTGAGCAAATTTAGATAAAGCGGTTCAACTAAATTGATTGGTTTTTACTAATCACAAGTTTTCAAACAAGAACACATTCTACATTATCATCAAAAATTAAAAGGTAATTTGGTGCACAGAAACAAAGAACTAACTTACTTCATACAAGGAACGTAAGATACTTCCATGATAGCCACGACCAGCTTCAATTAAGGCTCGACATAATGTTCGAAGACTAGAGAGAAAGAAAGACAACGGTGATAGGATTACAATAAATGAAGAAAAGGAGGAGACTGTTTTGCAAAAACTTCATCTTGTCCATGGGTCGTTTAGCGGTTAGGATAAAACTAAACTGAATAAAGGTCAGACTATTACTGACGTATTCCCTGTTCACTACGATATACGCACACTACGTCGCATTATATTGTTATAAATAATACAGTATACGCTATACTTATTTGTGAAGGCTAATTATACTACCCAATCACACAATTTGGATAAAATGGGGTCCGAATATCCAACCAAACAGTTGAGAATTGAGTGCGTTAACCACACTAGAGACACTAACATACATATGCACTAAATTTCGATCAAGGTTACCGACAACTAGCCTAAGGTGCTAACCATTATAAAATACCTTCATAATTATTTCCATCAAACAATAAATTCAATCCGATGACAGTGTGTAAACATGTCAACTTAAGGAATAGGGTATGGTCGATAAAATCTATATAATATTCTAGACTGAACTATCCTCCAAAAATATGGTTAAAAATAATTGAACAAGGGTAAACAATTAAAATTCACCTGAAATGTGGTCTTTGACCTACACCATCAACCAAACCCTCAACAGCAGCTTGTCTCAAAGCTGAATAAAGTCGTACAATAGTTGATAATTGTGATGGAGTTGGATTCAATGCAACTAAATAGGAACGAGCTAAGGTGGCTAAATCTTCACAATTATTTGAGCGTATAACTTCAATATGACGACTAGAATCCAAATCCATCGATGCTTCTGACTTATTAACATTAATACAAGGGTCTAATTCAGGAATGTAAAATTCAGTAAAACGATTACGAAGTCCAACAGGTAATTCACGTTTACCGACATCTGTAGCTGGATTCATAGCAGCAAATAAATGAAAGTCCGGATGACGTTTTATTGGTTCATTATCGCTAAATTTATAAAAACACAAATAGACAAAAAAAAATAAAGCGGACAGGCGATAGGCAATGCTCAGAACCATTCAATCAATTACATTAGAAGGATCAAATTAAAATTAATCCGTAGTTCACTTAACTAATTCAGGCTAAACGCATAAACACTATTAAAGCTGATCGATTATTCAGAACGCGAATGGAGCAAACAACAATAAGGTGACGATTACAATTCTGATTACGAATACCATAGATACCGATGCAAAACCAATAGCCATGAACAGATGCCATATGTTCGTTTAGTTGACACTGGCTTTCTTCTAACCTACTTCTGCACTAGCAGGAATCACACGTCAAGATATGCGGTGGTCAGGTATACATAATACATGCTCTAACCATCTCAGCTGACAAAGATTCACTACTTTATCGACCGGTCAGCCATCTTTGCCAAGTATCCCGTGTCTAACCTCAACCTTGTCTACTCGTTCATTTTACGAAACGCGAGAAGTGCCTAGAAAACGCCTGAGTAAAACATTCTAACCTACGGGTGTCTCCTAATTTCACAGATTGTACTTTTTCTAAACCTGGTGATTAAATTGTTTAACCACTCAATACATACACACCTGCATATACACCAGCATGGACACCAACAATCACCATTTTATAGGTGGTATTAGTTGCAGGTTCATTTCAGTTCTAATACCATTGCAAATTAGGTTTATTGGACAATTGTTTCATTACGTACTAATGGCCAAACTTGAGATCAGGTTCTGGATGATTAGATCTAGAGGTAAACGCTTAACTATTAGAACCATGAGACAATTTCATCGCAAATCAATTTACGATATAGCGTGACGATTATTTAACGTTACTTATGACAATTGTTTCACGTTCAATATCTTTGAACTCCACCGGTTACAACTTTCTACTAAAACTTAAGGAACATTTTAAAGTAAATCGCCAATCTCTTCACAATCCCTTGAAACAAATACAATTTCAAGTAAGACTTACCCACGCTCTGTCAAGATAAGACTACCATATTCAGAATCTAATAGACCACTTAGTGAATCAAGCATTTCAGCTGGAGCTAAATTAATTTCATCCAACAGTATCCAATCACCATCTTGCACTGAACGAACTAGAGCACCTTCAATAAAAGCAAATCCTAATCCAGGTTTATTTGATTTTGTGATATTTTCTAAACGTTTCTCCAGGATAGTTAGATCATTTAAAAATTTAATCCATTCTGAAGTATCAACTGATGAATCACGTTGAACAGCCACACGAGCTGGATGACGCATTAAAGTGATTAAATCAAGCCAACGTCCAGATTGGAAACAAGTCTACGAAAAGATATTCGTTAAATTAATAAAAATGTAGCAGAATACATATGATTTTAAACAAATCTACGGGAAAATAGCGATCTTTAATATCAAACTACAAAATGTACGTAGTATTTTGTTTCGGTTGTCAAACTGTTTTGCATTTGTAACGCCGATCGACAGTTTTCACCATTCAGTGGAAGGGATATCAATATACCTATAATAAATATTTAGGTTTTTCACTTTCTCCCCCTCCCAAAGATAGAACCTACAACTTGAGGAGGTTAGCTTTGCTTGCCTATTGTGATAACCCAGCCGAACTAATATTGAGTGAAAGACTTGTCCTACTATGTCAACCAAGTCAGTTGAGAAGCAGTGAAATGGACGTTAGACGCATGAGGGTAAAGGTCTTAGCGGTGGCGGCAAGGATATTTCCATGAATAACCAGTATCTTCAAAAGTACTGCCTTAATACTGGTGTAAGAGCGTGTTAGGAAGAATTTACCCTAAAAATAGCCCATACTTTCTTGTTTCACAGATTTCTTGTCCCTGTGTAAGGTCTGAAATCTACGGAGTTAACAGAAGAAAAACAACTTAGAAAGAGATTATGTGTTATCAACTTCAAGTAGTTTATCTGGGGTCACGCTCACCAATCTGGCTTTGCAAGAGGAAATAACCTTCCATAGTTTAGAGAACCGGTAAGTGTCAACTACTACTCCTCATAAAACTAACGTCCTGTGTACTTTCCCTTCTATAGATTTTTATTTTGTTTATTTGGATGGTATGACATAAAATCAGTCACAGTGACACAGATGCAACAATTCTCTATTTTCCCAAAACTCAAGTTAAGAATAATTCTAGCATTCTACTCTTTGATTGTATTTATTCCTTTTGCGCTGTATCGCTCATATTTACATTTTCATCTATTTCAATATTATTTCGTTCTGTTGGTTTCCTCTCGTGATAACGTGAAATGTGTCAACCTGAACAAAAATGTACACTCGTGTCCAATCAGCGTTGAAAATGTCTAAACTAGGTATATGTATTAGTATGTAAGAGATCTGTGATGGGAAATGATACGTGTTAAGATTACATATTGTATATATACGTAAGTGGTGATTGAATGACCTATTCAGTGTACAATGAACCGAAGAACCATGTACTACCTATTTATATTCGATCATTTTGATGTTTGATTATATTTCCTTGAAAAAGCTTGAACAAGATTGCTAGGTGAAACGTTGGATTTACTTCAAATTCACTTCGCTGAGATTTTACAACTACATATTCTTCCTATTTAATGTCGTCTTACATCAACTAGGCGTCCAAATACTGTGGAACTATTCGTTCTAATTTAAACAAAAGTTCTTATATGAATTAAACTAAATAGATTATGTAATTTTCATAATAAACTTACATTTATATGACCAAGAAAAACTAGATTATTATCTAATTTAAATGTACACGTGAAAAGTGATTCGAATTTTTCCCGTAATGGTCGTACAAAAACTTGAAAGTCTACAGGTTTAAATCTAAAATTTAAAAAAAAACGAAAAAAGAAAAAGTATACACAAGAAAGAAATAACATGACAATGTAATATGGGAATGTAAAATGTAATGTTCAATAATATTAAGAAAGCCTCTGCCAAGGAAGTCCTACTCACTACCTTCTCGTGGCACCGGTGTTGTTTACGGAATTTCCGAGGACGAAATGCGAATGTCCAGCGCTTTAACCAGGCTAGTGGACACGGAAAGTCCATCCAGAGGAGTTGAAAAACCCTGATTCCAAACCAATGGTGCACATGAGCTCCAGTATCCTGAGGGAACAAATGGTGTATGAATCAATCTTTAGTCACCGGCTACCATGGGACTGCATCTCCTCACGATGCTCCACTGCCTTGTGGATCAAGACATTTAGGTCAAAGGCCCCAGGTGTGGCCCCCTAAGAAAACCACCTGCTTCAGTTCGGGCACCTGGGTAGTATGCTAGCCCTCACGCAAATCAAGAGATTTGTGCGGCGCATATATATCTGGTGCCCCTTTGTACCAATATCTATGTGTTTAAATAAATAAATAAAATAAAGTCGAAAACTGAATACATTTTATTGTATAGACAGAGAGAGAGTGAGAGTGAAAAAAAGGTACCTACCCTCCCATTAGATCAACACTATCTGATTGTTGATTTAAATTGATTACTCTTAAACGATGGCCTGTGAGATAGGCAAGTCGTTGGACCGTAGATGTTTTACCAGTTCCTGTTTCACCGACAAGTAGGACAGGTTCTTTATGCTGTACAGCAACAGCTAATCGTTCCAATAAGGAAGATGATAAACGAGTAGAAGCAAATGGCCAAATGATATCGTTGGAGCTTTGAAGTATAGAATTTCCACTATACATATAAAAAGATAACCAACGGATAAATAGAGATAAACATAATCAATAATTTTGCAGCTAATATCAAGTTAGTTAACTTAGAATGTACGGCTCATATCCAGTGGAAACTCTATTAAAATATTAACGGCGTCCGATAACGAATGCCTAGATGTAATAATAATAACTTAGTTGATATTGTTATCATAAAATATCGGCTTCAATGACTCGGAAGATATAAGGTTCAGAAATTAAAACCCTAACAACACGCAGTTTGAAGCGCATTTTCAAAAGACCTGAGAGAGTACTTTATGAAGTTTACTAGTCAGCATTTGTGGCACATGTGCAAAAATTCGAAGGCAGGCGGAGATCGATAGTAGAAGTAAAATTAATATTTTGTGATAAATATGGGGTTTGATTATGGACGAGGCGATGTCGTGTGCTGTTATAGGTCTGAGGGTGGTTGTCACCTCCCAGCTGCCTACACCATAGAAGAACACGTTTTACAAAAGGCTTCCGAATGCTTTCCATATTGCATAGTACTTCTTAACGCTGGGATGGTAGTCAATTTAGGATATGATCCTGTGGAGTGAAATACAGTTGTATAAGATTGGGATCTGTTCCCCTACCATGATTCTCTAATTGGAATTCCAATAATCATGCAACACTAAATGGCTTGCGATGTTATCAGTCATGACTCAGGAGAGATGCCTATGACAGTGTTCTTATATTATTCGAACACAGTCTTAAGTGAGGTAGACTCTTTAACGGATAAAGACTTATTGTGGTTGCGTTTTTAGAGGGGCCATATTTTAAAGAGAACTAATTTTGCTCATTACATAACCCTTTCTCCTTTTTAACCCTTTTTTTATATGGAGCACCCTTTCCATGATATATGATATCAAAAATTTTGTCGAGAGAAAGTAAACAAATAAATAATGGGAATTAACCTTATAAAATTTACGTGCTCCTTAGTGAATGGCTTGTAGAGGGATTCATAAAAGTTCTAGTGCGAAAAAGCGATTAACGAAGTCTAATCTTATAGAGTTGTTTTCATCTAAATTTGAGATGCGTCAATAATATGTACCGAAGATCTTACAGAGGACTGGTATCCATAACCACAATTTTTCGCGGTGGATACGATATTATTCAATTACTATACCTTATTGGAATTTAAAGGATTTTCTAAGTGGCATCAATACTAGATAGAAATTATCCACAAACATACTTCCCTTGACTTTCGGCCTAAGTCTCTGTATAAACTTAATCTATAACACCAAGTACAAGAACAAACAAACCAAAAAGTGGAGAATTCAGTCTGTCACTGTACATCATACAAACAATGTTAGTGATCTTAAAAAAACAACCCTACCCAGACACTTTGATTTCCCATTCAGGTGTTCTCCGACATGGAAGAATGGTGCGACCAACCTTTAAAACACTATTTTGAGGCTGTAAGCTGATTTCAACTGATCGACAGCACAAAATATTTCTTGCCTGGAAATAATAATAAATGTTAAAATCCCGATAAACGATAACAAATAATACAAGTAGGAATACTTCCATTAACTAAGCTATGAGAAACGCATGTAATGTGAGGAACTGTGATACCACTAGACTGAAGTCACGAGTGAGTTAACAACAAGTACTGTGGTTCATTAGTTTACACACTCGTATTTCAACAATATGAAGGAGGTGGAATTAGAAACCTATTTTTGTTAGCAATATTTGGAAGGTCAATTAGCATCGTTAAACTTTTAATACAAGAGATACGTTTTCCAACCTAGTGAATAAGTCTACATTGATGACTAACTGACCAACTGAATAAACCTTGAGTTGATTAATGAACTGTTTAGATCTCACTTATTTTGCTATAAAAGCAACCGGAGTTGCAAAATTCAGGGATTGTTATTGGTTTTTACACAATGGGCGTAAAGCAACGGCTTAAGGATTAAAGCATTCAACTTTTTGACAGAAGGGTTTGCTTACGGGTCATATCATAAGCTCATGGAGTCACTAAGCTCGCCTGATTTTTGCCAAGTTTTGTCACTTGTAAAGTAGGTAAGATGTTCATCTCCCGAATAAGATATGAGTGTGTTGCTCAGTAGATTGTTTCCTTCTAATTTATAGCTATGAAACATAACAATCAATAATAGATACTCGTTGGTTGCTAATATTTGATCAAAATGCTCGCGTAAGTTAAGACAAACGAGCGAGCAATGCCGAAGTTAAGCACAAACTATTCAGTAAAGATAGGAAATCGTTGATGATATGGTAAATTCTCGGCTGAGCTGGTGGGAGCGTGTAATAAATACGTCCAACCACCGGCTACCTCGACATGTGGCGTTGGTGAGTGTAGGAATAGGTTGGAAGAAAACTAGGGCCAGTTAAACAAAAAAGGTATTAATCCTTGGAACTATTGACTGATGGACTAAACCATGTGGACAAATGCAGACTACCAAGTTGCAGTCCAGTCAACTGTCGGTCAGTCACCAGCCATCATCGACTTAGAGCCTACCATAGATGTGCATTGCCTCAAGTTGTCATACTTGATTAGTGTACGATATGAGATTACCAAAAGAGATTGGAATAATGTGGTAGCAATTACGCTTCCGAATGCTCTGGTGCGATCGAGGGTGCGGAGAGTACGTCCTCCACTTAAATAAAATGAACAAGTAACAATTATAATGAAGAAAAGAGACTAAGAATTAAGAATATGGTTCAAAAAGGCAGAATGAAAAGATATGTGTGAACAAATAATGCAATTCAAAATCGAGATGAAGATAAAAAGTGAAAACGTCGGTGTCACTGTGAACGATTTCGACTCATACCACTCAAAGTTTTCAAAAACTCATCTCGGTTATCACGTGAACCTCAACCGGGTAGTCTGCATCTACCAATATAACTCAGACCAGCAATTACTGACTTTATAAACAGATGCCATGTATTCGTTTAGTTGACCCTACTGGTGATCATCCTGATCAATGGTTAGAGAATTTGAGTGGTGTGTCTCAGAATACGTCACAATGACCCATATGTATTCACTCCTTGTCCTCCCTTTCAAAGTTATTGTGTACTCTTTACTTCACTGTTTCGTTTTCCCTTCTCGAATATATTATACATGTATAAAGCTTCCTACTACGACTGACAATACTGTTGCTATTTTGTATTACTCTCAGATCTGTTCTGACGATTTTATATCAGTACCCATATTGTGTGACAAGTTGAACTGATTTATATAAGTACTAGGTCACCTATCACTAACTCTAACGAAAATATGAGACTTATCGTCGAGTACATAGAGCTATACTTATCTACACAACAGTTTAAAATGAAAACAGTAGGTGTAATTTATGCCCTAATAACGTGAACATGTTACAAAAAAATAATAATAATGATAATCAAATTTCAAAAAGATCCAACCTACATTTTCAACTGATAAATTCAATTCACCAGCTAGTCGGCAAGCTATCTCAAGTTGTTTTATAGAATTGCACATTGAGGATAGGAAACAATCGACAGCATTTAGTAGCAACAATTCGGAAAAATTCTCCTTTTCAGTTAACGTTGATATACGTGAACAAAATTTTAATAAGTCTCTAACTGATATTCCTCGTAGTCTAGAAGAATTCATAGTACTTTGTATAACAATATTAGCATTTCGGAAAGAGTCGACGACAAATGTATAAATATTCATTATGCGATCAATGAAAGGAACAAGTGTTGGATACTGATGACTAATAAGCTAGAGATTAAACAAATAATGGTAAATCAGTGAAAGATTTAAAATTTAGAAGGTGGGAACATATTTAGAAAAACTACGGATACTTTACAATTACAAGTCACTTTATTTCCCTAATGATTAAAATGAATTTGAGTCCATCTGAAACTTTATAATCATGATAACTCGTGCGTTCCCATTAAAAGAATACAAATATATACTAAATAGTATTTCATTTGCAAAATCTTTCAACTTATCAATGAAGAACAAACGCTTACTTACAAAAATAAATAACTCAACTTACTAGGTTTGTTTCATCTTTCGAAAAATTTGGCAGCGTGATCACAAAACAGTAACGGTCCAAAAACTCAACCAATATGTTTCCAGATTCTTGGCGAAAATCTTCACCATGACATGAAATAAAACGTCTCGTCATTAACAAGCGAAAATTGGGATGATGAGTGATTGGATTACCAGAAACAGGATCTAATAGTATGTTTTTTGAATTGACTGAATAACTTCTTAGCTTTCTCAACACAGAAGTGATTAATAGCTGCAATTCAGAAGAACCACGATCAATATCTTCCAGGACTAATCCATGACCTTGTTCTATTGATGAAATCAAAGGACCTGGACGCCATGTAAACTGTCCAGGTATTTCAGTACAACAGTAAGCTCCTAGAAGAGTCTGATAAAATAAACATTTGATATCTAGAGTAAAGTTATTGGAACTTTTGACATGTGATTTTACTTAGGTTGGTTGAACTCATTATACATACGAATGCGTTTTTTTACTAAAATTATTGAGTCGAAGAAATGACAATAATGTATGCATTAACAATATATAAACACTCAATGATACTTTCTTGAAAAATGGTTATGTTAGACTACGCTTAAAATATTTCTGCAATATTGCAGAAATAAGCCTCGATAAAATATAGTCACCATGAGGGAATCTATGAAGACTTGAAAGGATGAGTTGTAAGTTTCAGGTGTCACAAAGGGAACGAAAATGATTTGTTTACAGGTGACTTAACAATCACTTTTGGATCATAATAAAACAAAACGTTAGGCTATTGAGACAGTTATACTCTGGGCTTGACAACAGTACTTACTTACTTACGCCAGTTACACCCGATGGAGCATAGGCCGCCGACCAGCATTCTCCAACCCACTCTGTCCTAGGCCTTCCTTTCTAGCTCTATCCCATTTTTGTTCATTCTTCTCATGCTTGTCTCCATTTCTCGAAGTAATGTGTTCTGTGATTTTCCTCCTTTCCTTTGGCCTTTAGGATCCCATGTGATGGCCTGCCTTGTTACGCAGTTGCGTTCTTTCCATAAGGTGCGTCATATCCACTTCCAGCGCTTGATCCTGATTTTTTCCTCCAGTCAGTCAGTCACAACGTAGAACTTCGTACGTACGTACGTACATCAGTTCGAGTTGCCATTTCTTCCTCCACTGAAATCTGGTTTGTTCTCTCCCACAGTAGAATGTTGCCGATAGTATGTGACCAACGGATCCGAAGTATTTTGTGTAGACAGCTGTTAATTAACATTTGTATCTTCTGGATGATGGCTTTCGTAGTCCTCCAAGTTTCCACTCTATACAGTAGAAATGTATTGACATCTGTATTGAAAATTCTGATCCTGGTGTTGGTTGACAATTTTGTTGAGTTCCAGATGTTCTTAAATTGTAAATATGCTGCTCTTGCTTTGCCGACCCGCGTCCTCACATCTGCATCAGATCCACCGTGTTCATCAATGATGCTGCCCAGATATGTAAAGGTTTGCACATCCTCCAAAGCTCCATCGAGTGTGATTCGATTGGTGCATGCTGTATTGTATCGGAGAGTCTTGCTTTTCCCTTTGTTTATATTGAGACCTACTGCTGCTGAGGCTGCTGCTACACTGGTCGTCGTCTCCCTCATTTGTTGTTGCGTGTGTGATAGAAGAGTCAGATCATCTGCGAAGTCTAAATCTTCCAGCTGCATCCTAGCTGTCCACTGTACACCATGCTTCCCTCCAGATGTTGATGTCTTCATAATCCTGTCGATCACCAGGAGAAAGAGAAAGGGTGAGAGTAAGCAACCTTGCCTAACACCGGTCTTTACCTCAAACGAGCCAGTGAGTTGTCCTCCATGAACGATTTGGCAGTTTAATCCATCATAGGAATTCCGTATGATATTGACTATCTTCTCAGGCACGCCGTAGTGTCGAAGAAGCCCCCATAGTGTTGTCCTGTCCACGCTATCAAATGCCTTCTCGTAGACAATGAAGTTGATGTAAAGTGATGAATTTAATTTAACTGATTGTTCCACAATGATCTGTAGAGTTGCGATTTGGTCTGCACACGATCCATCCATACGGAATCCAGACTGTTGGTGTCTAAGTTAAGTGTCTACGGAGTCCTTCATTCTGTTTAACAACATCCTGTTGAAGACTTTTCAACAGCCAAATAACAAAATGTCTTCCCACATCCAACTTATTACAACAGGACTAAAGAAAGTGAGCTACTTTAACCCGAAAATAATTATTTTGGGAAGTATATTTTAATATTAGATCTAACATTTATAAGTGACCGTAATCGATTAGTTCAAAAGCGATGTTACGTTTAGAAATACAGGATGGATTTCCTTTAATGATAAGACAACTTTCATTAAAGACTTTGGAACCCAATATCTTTGTCCAGTAGTTATTTGGTGAGACTGATTAAAACATTCATGACCTTACTTATAAGGAAATCACTGGGGGCCAGTTGGTTTGAAAGTCAACTAACTACTTTGTTGGACTTGACTCTGAAATCTACCTACGGGAAACTAACACGAAACCTTTAGTTGTCTCTTAATTTAAAGGATCTCAAAGCCCAAATTCGGGTATCTCAATGAATATTTTAAACGAAACACCAGTACGTATCTTGATTAAAGTTCACTCTTTACATGGTGTTGACTGAAAAACAAAAGTGATCGCACTCCTTTCATAAAAGTGAACTACTTTGTAATTGCAGTTTGAATAAATGAAATCACATCTAGAAGTTTACATACACAGTGGACGATAAGAACAAAAAATACTGATCATCCTTCAAACTACTGCGACCAATAAGTTGAAAACTACCTCGAAAACTAATTAAGAAAACTTCACTTACCTTTGCATCTGTATGCTCACTAATTTGAATAGTACGAATTACATTGCAATATTCTTTAGCAAGCTTATTTGCAAGTGATGATTTCCCACAGCCAACAGGACCTGCAATAAGGATAGGTTCATATCTCTCTAGAGACTGCTTGGCAGCAGCTTCAACCTCAATAAGACGCGAAAAAAGTACAAGTGGATTTTTCTTGCTGTTGGTCCTCAGAATATATCATAAAATTCATTAATTACCATTCATGAGTTGTAATACAGATATCTTCGGGGCTTTTAACTGTAGGTTCTTCTGCACACGGCCCAAGTACCTTTGATTTACGTTTATTCCTACCAGCAATGTTGCAAATCAACAAGAATAACAAACCTCTTAACCATGCTTATTATCAGTTAAAATTTGCGCGAGGTCACTGGATTCGCATTGGTTGATTCTTGGTCTTCAGTCTTCAGTAATAAGGATAGTAGGTTAGTGGACCTGTGTTAATCTTGACAGTTTGTCTTCCAATGAAAGTTCAGCTTCTTCTTGAAAATGCCCACTGATGCGGCTGATACCACTAGTTCGGTTAAGGCGTTCCAGTCATTGATCACTTGATGAGAAAAACAGGAACCCCCTTTAGGTTTATTAGATCGCGGTTTGTGAACCTTCTTTCTGTGACCTCAGATATTTCCTATCCATTCCTGTACAGCACCTGTTATTCCGAAGTTCGAGAGCTTCTGCATAAGACCAAAGTGTGAAACCTTGTCAAACGCTTTGCTAAAGTCTATCAATATCAAATCGACAGACAGACCGTTCTCCAGGGCTGTAGTACAATCCTCCCTCACAATAAGTATGTTAGCCAAGCGTGAATGTTTGTTTTTAAACCCATGTTGCTCGGGAGTTAACAGAGTGTACGCATCTATGTGACTTAGTAACTTAACCCGAATTATCTTTTCAAGTAAATTAGCGACTTTGCTGGCTAGACTGACAGGCCGGTAGTTATATACGATCTGTCTCCGATCATCTTTAAATATAATACTGATGAGATTGTCTACTCAATCTCTAGGGAGTTCAGTGAGTGAAAGGGACATGTTAAAGAGCGTCCCGAGCGGTTCAGAAATACTGTCCGCAAGAGATGACAGCAGTCGTGGATGTAACCCATCAGGGTCCGGTATCTTACAAGATTTTAGGTTGGTGACCAATGAAAGCAATGACGGATCATGTCCCCAGTCATTATTTGTTGGTTTTGCGATACAGTATACCAGTGTGCACAGAATAATGGTTGATAGAAGGTCGCTATTGAAACCCCCTTATGAAACTGTCAGCTCTATCCAGTTGGTATGAGGTACGTTGAAATTTTCAGTGATGAAACAACATTCTGCCTTACATGGTCAGTGGGTATGCCGTGCTACTCATTCCTTGCAACTGCTAGCCAGATTAAACCAAACGCTTCTCGACCAGTTGATAGCTTTCCAAATATATCTTCCAACCCCTTCATTTTTGACTTATGATTTGACTGCATTGACATCCTTCAATTTTAATGATGTTATGTATAAAGCCGTTGTCAAACTCTTTATTGATGAGCTCGTCGTGATCTAGTACACCAAACATAAACTGTGAATCTTTCCCTTGTTATGATATTATATATATTCTTCTATTTTTACACATCGTAATACTATTTTCGTACTCTCAGATTTTTTTCTATCGCGCCCATTTTTGTATTTTGCCCTCATCATGATTAAGCAGAAACTCAAACTATTAACGATCAAGACTCTTATACCCTCATCCTCTAACTGAAGCCGTTAAGGCGTGATAATATTGATACCTGGTCATGCTGAGCAGAACCTGATTTTAACAGGTACGGTGTGATAGGCCTACGTGCACGATTCCTCAGAGTGGTGAAGGTGTAACAGCTTAGATTGACTGCTTAAGAGTTGGCTAAAAACACCCTAGTGACGTCAAAAAATTATAGCTCAAGCATTCATTCATTTCTTTATTTTGTACAGGCATTATATTCCCTATTATTTTATCTCTAGTGTTGAGAAAATTTGTGTGTTTTAAAACGATAACCTTGCGCTCCAACTCTCCTGTTCTAAGATCAAATAAAGACTATTTACTATTATTCTGATTCCTCCTATCAATAGAACGAGCGGTACCTACCGTCAAAAAATTTCACGCTTGACCTTGGGGCTTGTAAATGAGCACCTTTGTAGTTAGCCAACAGGAACCTCAGGAGCAGTACGTTGTATTACTTAGCTATCAGGAAGAAGACTATTGTCAGCCGAGGGTCGATAACATGTTATTATACACCTGCAATTCGGAAGTGATTTTGTTGAAAAAAAAGCCAGAAATCAACTAAAAATTATGTTTGACAGAATGGTTGAGTAAAAACACTCAGAATATTGTTAAGTAATGGATAGATATTCTTTTCGTTCTTTGATGAATAGATAGTGGAGCTTTTTATTCAAATTGGAGTGTAGGTAGACTTTATTTTTAAACCAACTAAAATGACATACTCATGGCAATGCTTCCTGCTCATTTGGTGAGTACACACTTCACCAAATACCGTTTGTTATCGCTATTCAGCTGGCCTCGCAAATTTTTAACAATAAAATAATAAGTTATTGGTTCCAAATATATTGCTCCATGAAAAGCTTTCATAACTTACGTCATTTCGATGAGTTATATGCATACTGTCATTGTTGTTGTACTGTGTTTATAATTCTAGCAAAAATATTGGTTCCTTGATTCCACATAAAAACGTTAAGGTCACTCCAGACCTACAACCCTATGAATATCGTGTAGGAAGACGATAAGCGATAGGAGCGCATGGTCAAGTAGCAACAAACAAACAACTAAGGACAACTCCTAATGCTATAAAGATCATCGAACATATCCATCATGAGCATGATGCGGATGCATAAATGACTAGTCGCTCCGTAAACCTAGATGTGCATAGAGATCAGAAATCTATGGATGAGATGCGCACTCCAACTGACACCAGAGAACATAATGACATTTCTATTTCCTGTGCACGTATTAAAGTACTTAAATGTGAACCATATACACACACACCGTCAACTAAACCTAATCAAGTAAAAACCAATCCTCCTAATGGTGACATGAATGAGCTTCAATTCATCTCACAGACACAAGAAAATGCTCCAGCTGTAACAACAAAGGGTGTAAGGGAGAAATCCACAACATCAAATGGAAAAATAGGTAAGACTCAACATCACTTCTCGATGGCTCCCCCTGGAACGGTGAACAGATTCTCCCTTGGTTGTTAAGACCAACACTAACCCAACTTTTTTTCAGGTCCCTCAAGAAATACCCTTCCACGATGTGGGCAGTCGGGAAGTGATAACAGCCTTCATACGCGTAACAGCACACGAGACCAAGTTGGTCACTTTCAAATACTTCCTACAACTCCTAATAACTCCCTTATCTCCATGACTAACCCTTCTCACGTCCTTTCATCACCTCGCACCTCTAGAGAAAACGGTCCGAGTACGTGAAACTTTACTCCTGGTCTCCCGAAACCACTCTCTAAATTATATGTAGGAACTTTTAACGTCCGAATATTGTGTCAAATAAGACAACAGGCTTCCTTAGCTAGGACTTCAGAATCTCGCAACATCGATGTGTGCTGCGTCTCCGAAACGCGCATACAAGATCCGAGTATCGTCATTCATTCGACCTCAGCATGTCACAATAAAGAACTAACTCGATTCACACTTCATGTATCTGTAAGCCCGGATGTTGTTTCCCGTGGCCTCGCCGGTGTAGATATAGCATTGAGTCGTAGGGTAGAACTGGCTCTCAAAATGGATCCCAGTAGACAGTCATTTGTGCGCTGTCCGACCAAACGGAAAAGTAAGGACTCGGAAAGATAAGGACACTCATCGTTGCCTCTTCATCGTCTCTGCCTGCTCTCCCACTGACTGCAGCCCAGATGATATAAAAGATGAGTTTTTCATAAAGCTTTCCAACCTTCTCCGAAAATCTAGGCGCTCTGATGTAGTAATAGTGGCTGGTGACTTTAATGCTCAAGTAGGTGAACTAAGCGAAAAGGAAAGACACCTGAAATGTTGTGGCTCAAAGAACAGACAGTGGTGACTGTCTGTTGCAGCTATGCTCAGATAACCACCTGTTTATAACAAATACTAACTTTAAGCACAATGAAAAACATCTTTTGACATGGTGACCCCCCGAATTTGTCCCAGCGTTGAACACAAAATAGATCACATCGCTATCAGCCACCGATGGAGAGGCTCAATAGAAGACTATCGCTCGTTCTGAAGCACACACTTAGATTCAGATCATGCTCTAGTGCGAATGCGTATTTGTCTGCGTCTTACTGGACGTAGGAAAGACACTGCAGGGAAGTCTCTAAGGGTTCTACTTAATGATAGGCAAGCTATGAATATAATTCAGCATAAACTAGAAAAACAGTTAGGCAGCCATATAAGTTGTACCCACCCAGAGGCAGAGTGGAATGACATCCGAAAAGCAGTGGAAACAGCAGTGATATCTGCTAGTAAAGTAAATGAGATGAAAAAGCTTGAAAGCCAAGGAATACAGTGATCCGCCAGTCTTTCATGTCAAAAAAGGGTCTAGCATATATCTGCCACACTTGAAGCTGCCATACCACATTAGCGCAGTGAGATCAAGACAAACATCTGAGTAGCAGTAATGCTAGAAACGATTCAATATAGAAAAAGTAAGTGAAGACATAACGAGATTTCTGAAACCATAGTCTAGAAAAATATGGAGAGTGAATGGATCTGCACTATTGCAAACGATTTCGAGCCATGTTAACCAAAATCTTATGACATTCGTAACGATAATAACGCGGATCCAACCATATAGCCTATATTTATTGTAGTGAACGAGAACTCAGGAGGAGGAAACCAATTTATTGTTTAACGCAAAATCACACAGTGGCTTATTAAAACATGAAAATCATACATTAAATTCAACATTTGCACATCCTTGTGTCGGCCTTTATCACTACATTATTCCCCAGATTCTGTTATTCTTGACTGCTTTCAGATTTTTTTCCTGTTGTCTTCATTGCAATCTTCTGCTGCCACGTACTTTACTTCTGACTGATGGTATATACTACTTATATCTGTCAGCATAAGTAGCACATAACACACTACAACTATGGCTAGGTCAAACTGTTAATGATTTAATGGATGAATGCCACATCTTGGCTTTGTCGTTCCTAGCTTTCTTCCAGCCTGTTTCCAAGTCAGCCATCATTGAGCGTTGAGGTATGTGGTAGCTGGTGATGCGTAACACATGTCTCAACCATCTTAGTTGATGAATATTCACCATACAATCGATTCATCTGCTGTCTTAACATAGCACCCGATGCCTTACATCAGCATTGTTTACTCGTTGGACCGAAATACTTGAGTGATGCTTTGAAGAAACCTATGATCGAATACTAGTAAATCATGAATATCTTTTATTCTTAGTTGTCGTGTTTCACTATCAGGAAAAGACACATATATGCATCGGTCCAAGTTGCCATACCTCATTAGTACAACCAGATGAACACCAAATACATAGAAGTGGTTACTCCAATGGTAGTAATATATAAAAGAAAGATTGCATATAAGGATATGGTACAAGGAGAAGGAATTACTTCTTACAAAGTAAGCTATAAGGTAATTTTAATCTCACGGTTTGTAGTGTCGGTTGTTATGTTAAACCCATATACCTTACTCTAGCTTCTGGACAAGCCAATTTACCTATCCATCATGAGTCACGTTTTGACCTCGTTGATTATTCCCTTATCATCCCAGACTATTTTTATATGAGCGTTTGTGTGTGTACACTTCTTTTCCGATCCATCACATGTCTGCAACTTATTTTTAACTGTCTATAAATATTGATTAACGTTTGGTTAAATTGAGTTGGCTTACCCACCATCTCCAAGACGTGTCGTTTTTGCTTCGCTCTCTTCTATTCGCTTCATCCCTCTGATTTCCTGTCCAGATAAATGAGTGTACAAAATATACGTGTCCTCAATTATTTATTTAACTCCGTTATTCACCAACGCGGATTAAGTCATGTATTACATAAGAGGATAGACAGGATGTATATTTTGACAACAATCATTCATACGATCTAAATGGAATCAGATCTTGACCACACAGATTTAAGGCTAGACAAAGAGTAGTCTAACTTAGTTTAATTAAGATTGTGGTTATCAGCATGAGGTTGTAGAGATTGATAAGTTTTTGATTGAGATCATGAATCGATTGATGTTAGACCACCATTGAGAACCTCAAAGCATCGGATGGCCGTCTCGTCTAAATATGTGACTCCTCAGAAGTGTTCACCCATGACACCTCTCGCAGGATTTAATCCCAGGACGTTCGGTCTCGCGCGCGAACTCTTAACCTCTAAACCACTGAGCCGGCATCCAACGGCGTTAACGTCCAACCTCAACCGATCTACGAAGTTGCGAGACCATATTCTATTGTCTTAAGAATAATCATAATAGTCTATAGGTCAAAATAAAGCTTATAATAAGAGGAATATAGATACACATAATCTAAATACTAAATAGTTATACCAGAAGCACGTATATGTAGTAGTAATCCATTAACAGTTCTTAGAAGTTACCCAAAATTTAATCTTCACTGGGATATAGCGACATCAACATCGTTGCCCAACGAGTTGTCTGCAAACAATCTCCAGTTTTTCGCGCGAAATTTTCATTAAGATTTTGAGACATTCCTCTCTGTAATTTCTGTATTCCATTTTCTTAGTCTTATGCAAGAGTGTGCTCTTTACAAACTCCCTATATACTTCATGTAGAAAATGAATTATACAATGATCAGAGCTAGATAATGAAGCACGTTTATGAGTTACATATGTTCCCAAACCACTGATGAAAACTGAATCTAAATAGGAATTCAAAGCGGCGGGAAAATCTACTACATTTTTGTGACCTGAGAATGAGGAAAAGCTACAGTAACATGAATTTAAATCACCTCGTACTATTAGAAACGAACTATTGAAGGCCGCAACAGAGAATTCAGAGAATTCATCGATGAAAGCAGGTAGTGCAGACTATGTGCAGTCTGGAATCACGTAAACGTTGGTTACATAAACATAATTGTATTTATTCAAGTGGTTTGGATCACATCTTAAGGTTGAACAGTAGATAAAGTCGTTTGAAAACTTAAAAACACAGTAGCAGATCGACATCAGTTCACGTTTACAAGTATATCAACATCACCGCCACAACGTTCCTTCATTGCTTGGTCGATTCTGAAGATAAGTACTGAAATCATGTAGTGATACTAAATTCAGGATTTCTGTATTGTGATTACACCACAACTACAGTACATTTTTAGAATTAGGAGTTGAAGAAAATCCACCATGCCAGTCAGTGATCGGCAATTGAAAGTTAGCAGTTAAGAAACCTGCACCTTATTAATCTTCAATCTTTTCAATGCATATTGCCAGTCACCACAATGTCTCTGGTTGTTTTATGTACCTTGTCCAGTACGAAGTTGTAAACTTTCCGTACACAACCGAATAGGTTATACGGTTAACCGACATAATATTGTGTTAAAACAAACAAAAAGGATAACTTGTTGAAATATCTAGATGGTGGTAACAGGCACTCCACATGATCAAGCATGCCGCCCTCTGTGGTCATTTTACTGTACAATAGACTGTAATCACACCTTTGTATCCGCCGGAACCATGTCCCTGACTGATCATTCTAAGTCAAGCATGTATGACTATGAGTAGATTAGGTAGACAGTTTGGTATCTAGTGATCTCCCTTCTGAGGTATGGACGCGCTCAACGTGGCAGATAATTCTGCCGGTGCTCAGTAGTATTCAACTGTCATTTATTAACTTTCCTCCTATTCATATTGTTTCATATATAAAAATCCCGATCTCAGGACATCAAAGATCTGTTGGTTAAAGGAACAGAATGAAGATGCCACATGTACTGTAGTTTGACAACACTTTACCAGCAACTCATTCTATAATTGAATCGCGCCCACCCAGTGAACCGTCTATAGAAACTTACAGGGCCGTTAAATATGCGCAATGGCAGTCTGTTCTGGGTAATCCAGAATGGCCGCCACTTTGCTTCCCAGAGGTTGGATGCCTTGAGCATCAATAGTGTGTCCTAGGAAATCTAAGGAGTCGGTTCCGATTTGGCATTTCTGAATGTTGACAGTTATTTCATGCTTTTGCAGCCATTCGAACACAATGTCCAGGTGCTGAAGATGTGAATCTCTGTCCGAACTTGCTATCAAGCAGTCAACATACACATGCACGAAGTTGAGATCACGTAAACCGTCATCTATGAAACTTTGAAAGGTTTGGGCAGCATTTCCTAGGCCGAAAGGCATTCGCTAAAATTCGTAGAGTCTGGAGGGAGTTATGATGGCGGTTTTTGGAATATCGTCAGTAGCCATAGGGATTTGGTTATAGGATTTAACCAAGTCAATTTAAGAAAAGGCAGTTGTACCTTTCAAGGTAGCTGTAAAATCGTGAATGCGAGGTAACGGGTTACGATCACGAATGGTTTTTGCATTCAGACGCCTATAGTTACCAGTTGGACGGCAATCGTTGTTGTCCTTTTAAGGGACCATGTGCAAAGGAGATGCCCATGGGCTGTTCGACGATCGAATGATTCCTAACTCTATCATGTTGCAGGATTCGTTTTTAGCCAACCTAAGATTTTCGGGGGCTAGTCGGCGTGCTTTCGAGAATACAGGTGGTCCTGTAATCGTGATGTGATGTGTAACATTGCTGATTACCTACGGCGATTTCGAATGCGATTGGTATATCCCAGAATTGATAGAATGGGTCTGTTGTGTGCTTGTGACTGGGGATAATCTGCAATCGGAAAAAGAAGTTACACAAACAGATAAATTAGTGCTTCCGTCTACTAGCCTTCATTTGTGCGTATCGATGAGTAGATTGTGGTGTTGCAGGAGGTCTATACCAATGATTGGCATAGAAACATCTGCAACAACGAGGATCCAGTGAATGGATTTGCGTAAACCCACGTTAAGGTAAACGTGCCTTTTACCATATATGGCGATTGGCTTTCCGTTTGCCGCCTGTCAGTTTAAAACTGATTCGTGCAACCGTCCGTTAGAATTTGCAGGAGGAGCGCTAACTTCTGTGCCAGTGTCGACGAGGTAGTGGACTTTCGTGATCACATCTGTGATGTATAGCAGATGGCTACGGTTGCCGTCAACGCGTGCCGGCTGGGACGTTTCTCGAATGGATTTTCGTGTCGGTCGACTTGGAGTTCGGGTAAGTGCAGAGTTTTCTACAATTTCTGGAAGACTTTCCTTACTGGTTATGATACCAGCACCAGTCGGGGTTATCCGTCTCTCGCCGTCTGGAGATAGATCGCCTACGTGAAGTGCTTCTTCGCGGAGTATGTGACCGTTAACAGTCATCACGAAGTATAAGATAACATGTAAGTGTATGATATAATTCTGTAATGTCATTCTGGGTCGTTTGAGGATTTCCATTGACTGAAAAAACCTCGACATTAGAAGATTTCGTGACTTCTAGGATGCGGTCGGCAGATGCGGCGAGCTCGTCTATGGCGTTGTTTTGAAACGAGACAAGTACTGCTTGCACTTGTTGGGGAAGTTCGAACAAGAAAAGTTGTCTAAACAGTCCATGATCGAAAGTTCTCTGGCCAATTACCTCATTCATTCGTAGCAACATGTCTGTCACAGAACCATGTTGCAGGTCGATATTATTAAGGAGTTGATCTAACCTTTGTCGATCGATTAGATCTCCGCGTTTCAGAATGGACCGTTTTAGAGTTTCGTAAGGCTCAGAAACATCACTAGTAAACATACTAGGTGTGACGTACCTGTTAAATTCGCGCGGTAGTGCCTTAACTACCGTGGAGAATCGTGCGCGTGGATCAGTCATGCCATGTCCGTAGAAGTCGGCTTCTACGTAGCAGAAACAGGCTTCGATGTTGTCTGGCCAGAAGGGCATTAGTTGAAACGAAGGTGGGGACATAGTCTTTAAACCATGGGTTCCTTGTGTGTCTGCTCCGTCATAATAAACTATCAAGCACAAGAATGAACGAGGAAAAAATATCACAATGCATAAAACTTAAAATAAAGCAATGATTTGTAAAATTCCGAAAAAGAACAAACTCACAGTTTATAGGTTGGTGTACCAGATCAAGTAGGGCCCACCAATGAACATACCACAGGTATTGTAGTATGACAACACTTTACCAGCAACTCATTCTATAATTGAATCGCGTCCACCCAGTGAAATCTAAAGTCAAAAGCGAGGTGGTTGGAAAATATATTTGATAGATTAACAATATATAGAGAAGTGATTGATCTAATCTGGCTAGTGATCGCAGGCGAAGTTGAGCACGGCGTTCCCACTCGTGATCTGGTGCGGATGCGTGACCATGCGCCTTCAGCTAGGTGAGTCCATTAAAACTAATGTGGTCATAATCCAATGTCGAACACTTACAGAGTTATTGATTTGGGGGATTTATTTACCGATACAAGAAGCTTTTTGATCATAAATTTCGTCTACTCCTTCCACAATCATTCGAACTATTTTGGTTCATTCGACCATTCTAGCGGCTCTTTATAAACAAGGTGGTTTTCTGCTACCTGAAATGTCCGGCGTCCCCTTGAAGTTAGAAATTTGGAGCTTCATGATATAATTATACGATCCTCATTGGAAGACGGACAATACAGAGTTTTAGTTTTGACAGTCACGGTTTTACTCTTGTGATTTGTTACATGGTTCCTGCCCGAAGGCATTGGTGATCCACTGCTTCTAGACATGGAAGCCCGTTAAGCGAAAGCTTCTTCTATTCTGTCCCCTACCATTTTAACTATTCGAAGCATTCGATTTACTTTGGTTAGTATATCTTCTTACTTATCAGATCATCTGGAACAATGAAAGGTATGCTGTCTATGATGAAAGTGCAACGTATAAGACATTCACACTCTATGATTTTGTCCACAGTAGTTCAAATTAACTTTTCGTTACGTTATTGGATCTTGAATCTTATGTGTTGCCCATTGTTTAGACGTGCGTCACTTTTGATGTTTGGCGCGTGATGTCTACTCCGGAGAGTGTTCTCTTACCAGATGGCCGGAGAATTGGGGATCTAAAGGTTGCTGATCTCCGAAACCAACTGGAGATTAGAGGTCTTAGTCGCTCAGGAGTAAAAAAAGATTTGTGCGCACGCCTATCAGATGCTGTGGATGGAGAGTTGCGTCAAGTGAGAAATGTAAGTTACCATGTAAATGTGTGGGTTTCTAAGTCATCTTTTTACCATAATGATTTTTATTATGAACAGTTACGTCATGACTTGTTTGAGAATTTTGCGAGTGATAAAGTTCTTTAAGTTTTTTGTGAATACTGAAGTATATACTACAGGCCAGTAGGTTGTTTAGAATCAGTCACCTGTAGAAAAAGCTGCATATGTATATATTGTTTCTTCCGCTTACTATAATTGGGACGGCCTCAATTACGTCAGAAGTTAGGTGAGATATGACATTTATCAGGTATTATCTGCAGAGCTCTGAGATGAGTAAAGGTTCTTTTAAGTATGCTTAGGTATTGGATAAAATTAAAGACTGAACGCGAATGTGGTATCACAATCGATATTGCACTGTGAAAGTTGAAAACCAGTAAGTACAGGGTCACAGTTATTGATGCATTTGGCCACCGTAACTTTATCAAGAATATGGTCACAGGAACTAGTCAGGCTGACTGTTTTGATTTTGAATTCCGAATACAGTATATTCGTTCGTGCTCACCTAATACTTCTTGATCAGATTGCGTTATTGCTGGGACTGCCAGTTTATAATATAATTCAAATACTTCAAATCATTACAAGCTCTTCCTCATAGAGTATTTAAAATGGATTTAGGAAGAGTTACAGGTCTTTTTTATTTTTATTTTATTTAAACAAATATTGGTACAAACGGGCACCAGATATATATGCGCCTCACAAATCTCATGATTTGTGTGAGGACTGTGATACTGCCCTGGTGTTCGAACCGAAACAGGTGGTTTTCTTTTAGGGGGCTACACCCCGAGCCTCCGACCTAAAGATCTGATCCACAAGGCAGTGGAGCATCGTGAGGAGATGCAGTCCCATGGTAGCCGGTGACCGACAACGATTGATTCATACGCTATTTGTTCCTTCAGGATCCTGGAGCCCATGTTCACCATTGGTTTGGAGTGAGGGTTTCCCAACCCCCCTAGGTGGACTTTCCATGTCCGCCGAACCGGTTAAAGCGCCAGACTATCGCTTTTCGTCCTCTCAATTTCGTAGACAACAGCGGTGCCACGAGAAGGCAGTGAGTACGACTTCCCTGGCAGAGGTTGTATCCGCGTGGCCATATGTGAGAGCATTTGGAGAGGGAGAGCGGACTCTCCACACTCGGCCGTCCAGGGCATTTAGGGTCTTCGGGTTACGGTTCACAACAGCCTCACTCAGCTACTGGCTCAAAGTTTTCTTACAGACTGATAGTCACCAGGATTCTGTCCTAGGACTCATCTGCTTCGAACGAACGGTTTGCAAATTTGTGTTTTAGTGGAGGGCGTGGTAAGTATATACATACCAACTAATGACCGGCAGTTCACTACCTCCTATTAAATGGCTCGAACTCAATTAAATTACTGCTGGGAAGTATTTTAATTATTATTTAGATGGGTTAGAACAAAATAAAGGCTAACAATAAACTCTGTTCAGAAACGTTTGCTAACAGTAGTATCAAATACGTAAAAATGGATTGAAAATTTGCAAACCTTAATTGGAGTAATAACAGCAGTAATAGCAATTTTCACCGTTAACTTGCTATTTAAATGATAATTCGAATCGGTAATCCAGTGGATATAACTCAATTTCATGATTCCACTAAAAACTCTACGTCTGTATTTTAAGAACATCTTTCCCATGGAGTGTGTTGGCACCTCAGCGTGAGTGTCCGAAAATTACATTTGTCGTAAATGAAACGTTCTTTTTAGTGTGAAAGGAGTGTTTTGACTTAAATAACACTCAGGTTATACTAAATCACCACTCATTTTCATCCATTTCAGGAGTCTGGGTGTGTTGCTAAGTCTGTAAAATCAGAAGACCCTGTTGATGGTACTAATAATGTGCAGAACGAAGATGCTTTAGAAATTGACGCAGTCTCATCGGACGAGGAAGTTACTGAAGTATCTACATCTGCTGATGTATCCGAGGTCAAGTAAGAATGCATGAATGCCTCAATTTTTTCTGATTCAGTTTTTCATTAATCAGTTGTCAATGTTAGGTCTAGACTGATTGTTTAACACTTTAGTTACCTCCCCAAATCACTACGAAAAAATCACAGTAAGACTAAACAGAAAGCGGTACCAAAAGCTCTAGAAATCTTAACACAATAGTTACAGCCCCAAAAGATCAGTTGCGATCAAGGATTAAAAATTTAAGTACTATATTTAGCTGAAAATCGATACATGTAACCAGACCCCTTCAACTTTTTGTTACAAGAATTGTGCGGATTCTCACCAAATCATGGAGTCACGTAACAACCTTGGGTTTTGGTATAGACTAAAGTAGTCCATTGGAGCCCAACCAAAAGCAGTCCTGCTGCGGTTTTTTTTACTTTATATAAGTTAGAGAAGCTCCTATAACTAAAGAAATCCTATGTTGCATTTTTCCTCATTTAACCGCTTTCCGCATTATATACCACTCTCGTCCAAATATTTTTTATCCACTTGCTGTTTTTGCTTATATTTACTTTCCTCTATGTCTTTACAATGTCATCTTATCGTGTGGAACATTTATTTTAGTGTTCACTTGTATCACTGTTTCTGTTTAAATAATAATACTTATCCTTTTAATTTATCTCTGCTGATGTATGGGAACTTGTCCGATGCACATTATCGCTGTCCTGCTTTGAAGAACTTAATTAAATTAACAGCATCGTATAAGCGATATCTTCACTAAACTTGAGTATTTTTTTTCAAAGCAGTTCATGTTTTTTCTCAGCAAACTTTGTTTCAAGGTCTTATTATAATGAACATATGAATCGACCGAAAAACCGTACATTGTTACAGTGTAACCACTTTATACATCGTACTTTGTTCATATTAATTCTACCAAGTCATTTCATTTCGTTTTCAGCATTGAAATAGATGTAAGTTTAACTGTTAATATTTGATACTTGATATAATCTGTTCTTAGTAGCGTAGGAAACATCAGTTGTAGTATTATAGTGTATAGATGTTTATAGATTTTAGATCATTTGTAGCATCGATAGTGGATTTGTGCAATTATAATATGTCATTTTATTAACTTTTGTTGTTGTTAAATATGTTTATAACTTACCGAAAACCTTCCTTCTTAATCCTTCGTCACTGGTGTTTGTTTTACCTTTTTTGTACTTGCCTAAATGTACTCCTTGTTCCTGTTTATACTCGCTAGTCGTTCACACATGAGATGGTCGCATTCTCACTACGCGTTTGTTAGACAGCACGCTTACTGATGTCTCACCTAATCAGTCAATCGGGGCAACTTATAATCCAATCATATATGGCCTTTGATTATAACGATGGTTACACTTTTCGAAATTCAAATCTGTAACACTTCTTACTATGCTGGCCGTGTTGTATATGGATTGTGTTGAAAAAACTTCATATTTAAAAACTATTGACAGTTGTTACGCAATCTCTGTTTTTCACTAACCTATGTTGAGATAAAAAGATATCCTAACAACATAAATATTAAGTATCTTTAAAACCAAACTGTTGTCTGAAATGTCGTTATCAAACAAAATCGATTGTATTTTCCTATAGTAATTACTTTTTCGTGTTTCTTATTTGACATTCTGTCCTTTTTCATTCAATATCTCAGTTCTCGTTTTTTGTACAATCACAATTGCAAAACCTTAATGATTCAATCTCACATGAACTAAAATGCTTGTTTCTATTTCAAACTTTATTTGTTATCTTATTTTGTAAAAATCTGTACTGTTCCATCTCTTATTCTATTTGTGTCGTTTCTTAATCTGTATATAATTCCCATTTGAACATTAAAATTAAAACACGGAGTTCAGCGAAGGGATCGTTTCTTAATCTGGTTACTTTAAAGAAAATCATTCATTTCTTCTTTCAGTATTGTACCACTTTCAACATTCAACAATCCACCATACCCTGATTGTAATATTTCTTAATTTTGATAATAACTTCTTTTTGAAAGACATTCCACATGATAACAATGTTCTGCAAATCAGTCTTTCTGTTCCTATTGTTATTGTTACCAACCCACTTATTGGTCTTCTTAGCTTCATTTGACAAATATTTTCAAGTGACAATTTAGTGAATGACACTTCAAAACATTACTCATTTTCTCTTACCAAAAAAATTGACAATTATATGATGAAAGACCTATGGACATGATAATACAGAACAACTTATTTTTATACATCTCGATATTCGATGGTATAATTCTCAGAAGAACCGCGTATAGTGATGTGTACTCTACGTGATCTGTCAAGTATATGTAGAAACGAAAAGTTTCAGGTTAATTTTTTTTTCGTATTACGTTAATTGTATTTTTCTTAAAAAAGATTTATTTAATGTGTTTACTTTGTTTACTCCCGTTATTGTTGTTGTTGCTCATAGAATAGGGGGCATTTAACTAATAATTGTCCATGATGAAATCCTGTTGTATGGTGCTGGTTTTTATGTAGCGTTGCTAGTACGGTTGATTCATTCTGTTGTGATATTATGCATTAAGTTTATTGTTAATACAAATGAACAATAGTGTGATTGAATGATTTCTGTCTTGATCCACTAAAAGGTGTTTCTTAAACTCCCTGACTATCTGTCAACAAGTGTGAAATAAGATAACCATCACGGATTGTTGTTTCTTAATATTTATTCAAAATGTGTTTGTTTGTTTTCCAACTCTTTAATTTATGAATAAAGTTGAGTAATGTGACCTTATGTATTTGTTTTGTTACATTTAAATTATTTGGATTTTAGAAGTCTGAAAGTCTTTGTAAGTCGCCATCCGTATCCTCCGAATCTAAACCAGGTAAGTATACTTGCGAATGTCAAGTATATTATGAATTGTATATTTACGTTCTATTAAAATATGACAGGTGTCCATTCATCTATCAAAGGGGAGTGCTATTATTGTGTATGTTAGTTTATATATATATAATGCTCGTTCTTCATTTCTACATAGAGTACAATTATTTTAGGCTCCTAGCTCAATTTTAACGGACCAATATCATGTTATCTTTAGGGTCTCTGTAGTATATCACCACAGCTTAGCTTACTACTATTAGATAAGATGGTGGTTAGAAGTGCTACATGGCACTCGTCAGCAAGGTGTACCTGTAATATTTTGGAAACTGGTGCTCCCTGACGGATTCGATCCCGTGTCACTTAGCTTCACAGTCAGAGACGTTACCACTGAGCTATTCGAGTCGTGACCGACCTCCTGTAGGACTGAGATGTAATCACAATTGATTGATCACTGGGTGGTGATCAATGTCATGCGTGTCAAGTCTATCTTAGTGCTGATCGAATGCTATCGATCAAGTTGTTATGTGGCGTGCACTATGTTGAGATAAGATGGTAGTTGGAGGTGGTCAACAGGAAACCCTGGACCCGGGTTTCGTGCTACTTGGCACTCGTCAGCAAGGTGTACCTGTAATTTTGCACAATTGATTGGTTTTACTCTAACTTGAATATACTTACATTATTATACTTTTATTTGAACTGGTACCAACTATTCATCGTTATTCATAGATCCTAGCAACTCAGAAATGCCGGCTGAAGTCTCGAATTTCGAGGTTATAGAAGATACACAGGTTTCAGACCCACCTATTTCGATTACGACTGATACTAAAACAAAAATGGAAACACAACCAATACGTAGAAGACAGTGGGGATCCCGCACAACCGCGAGCACTCCATCATTGTCTTCAGAATCGTTAGAGGTAAGTTTTTGACTCTTGTCCCCTAAAAAAAGCTGATAGTGTGTATTTTCTTAAGATCTAAGAAAACCACAAATATGTAATAAATAAGGTTTCAGTTGTTGACCAGTCTTTAGAAAACGTAATAGTCATATATTAGCTAAAATCCTGACATAAATTAGCGACAGTTAGTCAATGATGGTCAGCTTAGTTCACTTGTGTTCTTAGTTGGTGCACTGGTGCAACGTACGTCGAAGGCTACACAGTCGAAAAGGTGCTCGCACCTCCATACAATAATTTGTGAGCTTCACGTAGTACTTAGCACTTAGACAGCACTACATACCGTAGTAGTTCTATCATAAGCTAGAAATCTTTCAAAGACGCAACAATTAAATGTTTTCAGCTTCTGTTCGTCATTGATCTTCAAAATTCATACTTCTGATGGTGTTTTCAATTTTTGTATGGCGCTATGAATAGAAAATCTTTCTAGAATAACAACCTACTTACGTCTAATAGTAGTGTCATATCTAAAACTGATTTTTGCTATACTGCGCACAAATTGAGCACTCAAATGCTAGAACCTTCCGAGTCGCTAGTTAGAAGACAGAAGACGAGCGGGAAGGAATCTTATTCCAAACAGTGTCAAAATATGGTACAAAACACTCAGGTACTTATAGTTTTTAGTAGAAACGAAATCATCAATCCACATGCAGTGATTCTTAGCATTTGTCGAATCGGGAAGCTACACGTTGAAATTCTGGAGTGTTCTTCCAAAAGATGATTGGATGGAATGTCTTCCGTCCTTCCAGAGTTTCCTTGAGTTCACTTGGAGCCGTCTACACAAATAAGCTCATCGCCATAAACTTTACGCATTGGGAAACTTAAGTAATCCGTGTTTCGTTATAATAAATTAACACATATTTATAATTCTATAAACTATCTCTATTGTGAAACTTTATACTGTTCAAATTAATTTCCCTCATAATTGACTTGACTTCAAATCAAGTTTCTTATTTTCATTATTGTTGTTATCATTTTTTTTCTAGAAACTCATACCATCTTCATGTTGGATAAGAAGTAAAAATACTGTGATAGATAATGGAAATGATGAAGTTTCACGCACATCACCTGTGTCTTTTCCGGACACCGCCAGTCATATTGATGATTTAAATGAAAAGTGTCAACCGTTTAATGATGATGATGATAATACGAAAGAGGAAACTAATGAATTTGATCATAAAATAAAAAATAAATTATTTAACGATCATAAAAATAATCATAATATTAATGAAGAGGATAGTTCCAACAATAGTAATAATGATAATAATAATAATAGTGATCGTTTACATCTTGAGCGTGAGCCTGAATTAGAAGTGGATGCAGTTGTAGAAAATATGGATACTTATGATGATAATAATAACTCTATTGAAGAAGTTTCAATTGCATATGATTCTCGTACTGTTCATTTAACATCATCTGATATAAGCCCAAAATTAGATGTGATTATCAAGCGTGGATGTGTTGTTAACACTACTTCTACTACAACAACAACTACTAATATGACACCATCAACAACAATAACTATTGCTGCTATAACTACAAGTATAAATGTTAATAATTCTACTATTACACAGTCTACTAATCAAATGACAACAAAAATAGGAGGACTACAATCGAATTCATCTTATTTAACTCAAGCATCATCAAATCTAACAAAAAAATCACCACCGCCTAAACGTAAAGGTCCTAAAGGTAATTAAATTAATGTATATATTCAATTTACTTAATGTATAATCCTCTAAATTTTTCTTGTAATTTCTCGTTTTATTCTCAACTTGTATTGTGGCTACTCGGTATTATTTTGAATGAGATTAAACATGACTAATGATGGCTTTTTCCTTTCTAAGTTGTTTCTGTATAGTGTAGAAACTGGAAGAAAGCTAGGGGCGGCTTAACCAAAAGTATAGCATCAATTCATGAAGTTATTAACAATCGAACTGAGCTATGTTAACAAGTGTAAACTGTCTGGTTGGGGGTAACCTGATTATCGTAACCAGTGGTTAAAAACTTTGGGTAACATGACTCAAAATCGTTTGAAGCTGTCTGGGTGTATTCACTCTTCGTCTTCCCCAAAATTTTAAGCTACTAAATTCTTGATCATTTTCTTATTTTACTGATTTATATTTTCAGATACTTACTTACGTCTGTTACTCCTCGTGGAGGAGCATAGGCCACTCACTAACACTCTCAATCCAAATCTGTTTTGGGCAATCCTTTCCAGTTGTTGTTCACCCTTTTCATATCTGCTATTTCTCGACGTCAACCAGATATTTTCATGTATCGATATTTAATCCTTTCTATTAACACTAATGCTATTATCACCTGTACCACTCTGGGATTCTCCCTGACAATCACCTCTCTATACTAATGAGGTATGGTAAAATGATTCGGTGTTAACACGTATTAGGTTTTACATAGCTCTGGACTGACTGATTTTCAATCCAATTTATCTTCAAGTTTTAGTAATGTTTACATAGATTGGACTGCTCTATAGAAATAATTATATCAAGGTTTTCTAAGAAATTTATGAACATATCGGTAGCTTAGTGGGTAAGACGTGCGACTTTCAACCACGGTAGTATTGCCAGCACTCACGCTCTTTTCCGTTCAAATAATTCCCTCGTAATTGCTTTACTTGGTAAATATTGTGCAAGTCGAAGGTTAAAAAAGAGTAATTCCCTGCAAAATCAACACACATCATATATATTCATTTTGTCAATCTAAATTCCAAATCCATCTATTAAGTCTACTTATTCGGTACAGTATTCTTTTAGTGCTTAGTATTCTCAAGCATCTTGCTTCACTCGACTGGTTCGAAGATCAAAATAGGACTTGAACATAACGTAAACACATATTACGGAACAAAACAGTAAGTTAGGTAGCAAAATGTTAGTGTATATGTAAATTTTACGCAGTAATATTTTAAAGTCTTTCCAGTTCATCCATTGGTGTTGACTAGTTAGAAACTGAAGTATAAGTTTAAGGTTACTAAAATTATTGTTACTCTTCTATTGACTGTAAAATTAAATTTCAATTTCTGTTTCTGCATAATTTCTTTTTTTTTAAAAAATTAGAAACAAAAGCTGTAGGTTATTTGGTCGAACCACCAGAGCGTATTGAACCCATGCAACCTGCTAAGCATCCACAAACAGATATTGTCTATATTCACTTTCTTGTACGACCATTCACTGCTGAACAATTGCGTCAAATGGTTGTAACTCATTTCGGTCCAGTTGTTGATCTATGGCTGGATAAAATCAAATCATCTTCACTTATACGCCTGCAAACAGTTGAATATGCTGCAAAGTAAATAAAGTTTCTTGATTAACGTACTTTATATATACTGTGAACCGTTTATCTATAAACCATGTAATACTTGTATGTCTACTACTACTTCTAGTACTGTATAATTGAAGTTTATATATGGCCAATTTTTTGAGTGTTACTATAGTCTCACTACTCGAATGAATTGAAATTCTCAGTACTTCTGATTTCTTGTCCAGCATGCAGAAGCCGCTTTTCAAGATGAACTATCATCATTTTTCAGTTAAATTTTTCTTATCCATCTTGAAAATAATCATAATAAAATGATCTGAGTATGATGCTCCCTATCGTATGTTTGGATATCATGTTTTCTGACGTAAACATTTGAGATTTTACATCATCATGCAATGGAAATACTTCTTGATCCTGTTAGGATTGATTCTCTTAATTAAAGTTTTAAATGAAATTTGACCGACTGTCAAATGTGATATGGATTTTCTTGGAGTTATTGCTGCACCTTAGTTATCAGTGTAGTTTATCTATAGATCTCGTGAAACCGACATCACCATATATTTATCATTGAAGCTCTTATTGTCACAGTATCTAATATTTAATAATTAAAACGTTTAAATATTGACATACTTCATTCTATGCAGATGTCGTGACGGACTAGATGGCAGTCGTTGGCCATCAATGAACCCACGTGTGCTACGCTGCGACTACGCAAGTACAGATTTATTTGAATGGATGAAAGTCAACGGAGATTCTGGTGATCTTCAACCGCCGAAGCATTTGTTACTTGGTGACGCTTCTTCATCAAATGCAGATACTTCCGTAGTGAAAGCTGATAAATCGGGTATGTACTTTTCAAATTTTATAATTGATTCATTTTTTATCTCAATTCCATTTGCAAACACCTATCAATGAATAATAGTCATATTAAGTATGGAAGTTGTTTAATTTTGGATCAACACAATATAATTCTACAAGCTAAATTATAGACTGTTTTGGGGTTATAAAGTTTCAATGGCGATGAAATTGTTCATAGTCTACATTAAGTGTATGGTTTTCCTTTGCTTCGATTCGGACAATCGGATAGTACTAATAACACTATTCTGTGTATCTCAAAGCTCTGATTAACAGGTAAGTTACTATTATCACCTTCCCAATTCTCGCTGCGCAAATCGAATATCAATGCAATGGTAAATCCAACGCAGATACTTTTCAACAGATCATGTTCTACGCTCTCAATAACTATTACCCAACCCCAAACTATTAAGAAGACAAAAATTTTATTTTCCACTCTAACCTAAGATAAAATATAAGAAAATGTGTCCTCGTAAATCTACCATTCAGAATGCGAGTTTCGTGGCGTCCGATTCAATGGTACGTACGATCTAAAAGTTTGAATTGGTGACCGTTAACAAATCGTGCTTGCCGTATTCTAGTTGGATTTTAAAAAATCAATCCAAACTATATTCACTTGGTGTTGTTTACCTGTATCTTCCCATTGTTATCTGGGACTGCAATTGATCAGTCTCTTTTTGGCAGAATGAACATCAACTCTGAGATGCAGGTACATCCAGCTGACGAGTCCCAAATTGGACGAAACGCGCGTCCTGGATTCCACTGCTAGCCATTATCCATCTTTGCTTATAATCTAAACAATGTTTGTACTTTCTCAATAATTTTCATTTGTTTTGTTAGTATAAATGTAACATTAAACTTCATTGCTTATTGTTTCGTATATCTTATAAGTGGTTGTTAAATGATGCGGTCCCAGAAAGGTTACAACATCTCATACACCCCATGTTTTCTTCGTGTTTTTATTCGATTTTCCGTAAAATTGTGTTTTGGGTTCCCATCAAAATTACAGTCATAGTTGTTATTATTATCTTGAAATCTTTGCTTTTCGTGCTTTTTGGTTTGCTTGTTCTCTAAAACCAAAATGATCATAGAATTACTCAATTTTGTTAAGAATACTAAAGTCTAACTGCAAACAGTAACCACGACTACTCTTTTCCAATTCAATTTTTCATGTGAACTTTTCCCTTTTCAGATTAGCTACCTCTTATTTCAGTTCACTAATTTTCTGAATGCTTGAAGGATCCTTCTTGGTTTATCTAATATATTGGATTGTCTCAGAATATCAATTGTATATTGTTCAGTCTACTAATAAGTGTTTCGTTCTATCTGTTTTTAGATAATGGTTTTACGACATCCACAGACCAAGATAAAAAGCCAACTGATTTAAGACGAAAATTAGAACGAAGCAATCGAGATATAGAGCAGCCTCTTTTAGTTACTAAATCTCGACAAGGTGAAAATAAAGAGTGTCCAATAACTGAAGCGAAACGTAAGTATTTAACCTAATTCAGTTTTGTGTCATACTTGTTTGATTTTATTTTCCTGTTTATCATCATCAATTTTTGGCATGGTGAAAAGCATTGTTACTAAGTCGTGTCACTGTTGGTTTAAATAATCCTTCGGTCAAAATATAAATTTTGTACCGTTTTAGCTGTACCAATTACGCCATAAGTTACTTGTATACGAAAGCGACCAGTGAATTTGTGTTGATTTAGGTAAGCATTGCACTTTTATCGGGTCAAAGTTCGTAATTCAGGCAATCCTTATAAAGAATTATAAAAAAAATTCAAAAATCTCGTTTAACTATTGACTGCCGGACTACATTCATTACTATCTATTTTCACCTAAAAGATAGAAAAAAGACGAGGAAAAGAAATCAGTAATTTTTTAACTAGCGTTTATTATTTAGTCAGTATTATTATCGTGAAATGATTAGTTCTTCGGTTTTCTCAATTTTAAAATGGACTGAAAAGTGTGATATATTGGGAGAGTGGTCAAGCTGCTGAAATTTCTGTCGTTCATTCTCCGCACTTATCGAACAATTTAATTCACTATGTTGTGTTGACTACGACTGAAATCAATGGAATAGAGGCGACATTGAAACAGTTTCGTTGAAGCTATAATTGCTTCTGAGCACTCAGATCATAGCTCTCGTATCTCATGTCTAAACTGAGTGCGATGGTTTTTAGCGGTTAGAGCGTCCTACTTTTAACCGATAGGTTCCAAGTTCGAATACTGCTACACCGGTTTGTGTAACCAGATAGTACCACTAGCCTTCACACTCACAGTTTGTCCCATACCTAACCACTTGGTGAATCAGTCAACTATTTTCACATTTTTCATGTCTAAACTAAGCTACTTTGTGTGGTATGAGGTACATAAAATTGTCTAACCTGCATACAAAATTGCAGACATTTTCATTCTAAAGAATACACCTCTTTTAAACAGTAAATAAGTTGTATTTGTGTGTAACTCGAATGTTGAGACAATGAAGTTAGCAATTCTGAGGCTAGGCTTTAGGTAACGAGTCGCATCATGAGATAACAAGTTTTCATCGCTCAAGGTAGCTATAATACGTTTTGCGTTCAGAAGTAGCTTAAGAGAAAGTCAGTGTCAGCCAAATTGAAACGTGGTATTAGTCCATAAAGCCGAAAATTTTGTGCAAGTTATGTTGGTAGATGGAGGCTATCTGGTTGGGGTCTGTGCAAAAACCTTAATCACTGACTAAAGACTTCGGGTAACATGGATTAAAGTGATTCACAATGGTTCTGATGCGTTCGTCTTTTTTTTTCCTTTAGATCCCAAGTCCCTGAATTGCCTTGTTTTTTAGTTTCTCTAACCTGTATTTCCTCCTCCAACAATATCTTCAAAGCCTTACCTTTTCTGCTACCATAAGTACCGTTACTACCCTAGGTATTTGCCTCAACAATTTCATCGCATTGCGCCAATAGGATTTTGCAACTTGAACCGATTTGCACATGTGTCATCAGATTCCATGTCGCGTTCGACTGATATTTTGGTCTGTCAGTAAAATTTGACACACCATCTTTAAATGGTACTATAATAATTGGCTATTTGTGGACATATCACTTTTTTGTCCATGAGTATTTATTATTATTATTATTTCGATTCAATTCAGCTAAAAGCGAAGAACCCGCAAAGTTGTTGAACAATTTATTTCGTAAGACAATTGCCACTCCTTCTGTCTATTGGCTACCTTTAACATCTGAACAGGTAAATAAAGTCTCTCTAATTCTGTATTGTATTATTCATGTCCCTTTGAAATGAGCCGTGCTAGAAGAACATGTAAGAACTGAATCATTACACTGTAAAATCATATAACAACTGTTTAGCTATTCTTTCATAATTTATCCGTTTTAACGTTCAACGCTACCTCGACATGTACGAACACAGTTCCAGATATTTTTGCTTAGGAGAGATAGATGATAAACTTATTCCTCAAAATCAGGTACACTAATCAGGATATGGTTATCGTGTTCATAAACGATAAGTAGGGGATGCGAGAAAAACCCAGAGCGTAATAACATTAAGTGTTTACTGTTAAAGTTGTTAGGTTCATGGAAAACAACGTACCAATTAATTGTATTTTTTTTAATTTATTATTTCCGTTTGTTTCACACCAGCATCCTCTACAAGAACTACTCTCCATTTTTTTAAAATCTCTGTTGTAGATATTTTTACTATTGATCGAATGCTCTCTCTATTTCTCGGGTTCTCTGTTAAAACTCTTCTATACACTTCCACGGTTTGTTTGAATTATTCTTCTTTTGTTTCATGAGTGCCAGACATTGGTAAAAGGTTGTGCTTTCGAGTAGCTAAAATAAGGATAAGAAAGGTATTTTACTGTTTAGTTGTCCAAATCGGGAGGTGTTGTTTTCGTCCGCCCAAGGCACTTCATTTGCAACAAAATGTTTCGATGCATTCAACCAATAGCTATATCACCAGTTTTGACCATTTAGTTTATAACTCCATATGCTTCCTCGAACTTTTAAATCACTCATGCTTTCGTCTAATCGTTTCAACATTAGCAACACACTTTATTATTTTGTCTGCTTCGATTATAAATGATGTTTCATCGTGCCACTGCTTAATATGTTCACTGTCATCATATTCACAATGATTATTTAACGCCCATTAAAAATATCAAGCTTTTTACTTTGAAAATTGATTAGGTTAATCGACGAATGAAAAAATCGGTTGCCGATAAACCAGATGCTAAAAAGATCACAAGTCGACATTCCTCACATCAATCAGAAGAGGCAGTACAAAAAACAACCCGTAGTCCATTTGCTAATTCTTCCTGCTCTTCAACTTCTCCTCCTTCCTATCCTTCTGGTCGTATTCCCAGTCAATCTCGCAGAAATCCAACCTCAGATCGTAGCTCTAAACCAAAAATTCTGGATGCAAAGTCGTTCTCTACCTCTAAATCAAGTAGTGACAATGTCAGACATAATTCGACAAAAAAACCAGTATCAAGTAATGTATTGTGCGACAGTAAAGGTTCAACCTCTGAATCTAAACTGAAATCTATCAGAGATTCAAAGGGTGAGAGTCGTGACATCATAGCGGACGACAATAAACAACAAGGTCGGTCGTCGAAACCAGATACTTCATCTAACAATTCTACTTTGTTGAAAAATGATAGTAGTCGCAAAAAAGAAATGGTGAGTTTACATGTTGATACTATGAGTGTTATCTTTGGACTGTAATTGATCTCACAAACCGTGCTTCGAAAATCTCATGGTGTATGTCTATTGGTTTATACACACTACTATGTACATATATATGTCCTGATTAAAATCTTAGGTTAACGTTTTTTATGCTGACGAACTTGGGTGACTTATCAGCTAGTCAGGAAGCACTGTCTAGTTGTAAAATAATTAACAGTACATAGTAATGAAATAAGAATTGCATAACAGCTTTGATCATATTAACCCTTATAATTCAAATTGTACCGTCTGGTAGATGAAATAGGCAAATATATCACCCCATAAAGTTGTAGTGGATTATTTTCAAAATAATTCTAAAGGCTTCGTATATCAATCTTCTTGATATCCGTTATTAAATAAATACCAACGGTGTATACATCCCAGGAAACAATACAAAGTGTCGACTACAGTTCATTGTTGAACATTACACAGATCACCAAGCCACAAACACACAAGGCGAATTCGGGAAGAAATGCGAATGCAAACGAGCGAATAAATAGTCGAGTGAATCAATAAGGTCCAAGTACATGTGTATGAGGAAGCGAATGGTTCACCAAGCGATTTAAGCAATTAATATTTAAGCTAGTAACTGGTGTGTGTGTGTGTGTGTAGAATGTAACATGTAATTAAAAACACAGATAATAATAATACAGGTATACACAAATTGTTTCTGTTCGAATGACACTGTCTGTCAAAAGAGCTAATTGAAGGCCTTGACAAAACTAAACGTAAACAGAATTAAGTGTAGGTGAGGTGCTATTGAATTTTCGTCACCAACTGACATCAGTTATATTTCAAAATGGTTAGGGTTATGTATGCAATGCCTTACCATCTTCCGGTTTATAAACTTGAAAAACTTCGAGTTGAGATTCAGAGTGAAAGTAAGAAAGAGAGAACATGTTACTTCATTGAACACTTGATGACATAATAGCTTAAATGTTTGTGACTCACCATCTCCCCGAGAAACAAGTACGTCAGGTAACTTAGCTTAAGGATCATCTAAAATTCACTTCATCGTTGTATCGTACGTATTTTCATTGATTTCAAACATTTTAAAGATAAAATATCGCCATTTTTTCTTGGTTTACAATAGCATACGCGTCATTTATCACTTTTTTTAAACTTTGGGCAAAATTATTCGTGTTATTTTGATTCTGCTATGTTTGAGACATTACGACATCAGCTTGGTATCTGAAAATAGAGCGTAAATCAACAACCCAATAATAAGACGAAGCTAAGCTATTCATCTGTGCCATAGCCATGCTAACTAAAGGAGGAAGACCAGAGTCAGCAATTAAACATACCGGACTAGGTAGTAACAAGCACTGAACTCATGTGTGATATGTGCAATACAAAAATATACTTGTAATGCGTCACAAAATAACATGCCGAAAGAAAGTTAACTAATGGCGTTTAAGACCCTTTCAGTTGTGAAACATTAACTGTTGTTTATTATGAATGCTTTTGACTTGAAAATAAGAAATTCAGATTTCAACAATTAAATTACAAAAGTAGGAAGTTTACCAAGTGATTTTAGGGGATTTAGCATCCCCAATACTTGAATAGCGTATATTCGTGGAGTTCATGTGCTTCTTGAATGTTTGTTCCTGTTGTCGTAGTATTATTATTTATTATTATTTAAACACATAAATATTAGTACAATGAAGCACCAGATACATATGCGCCACACAAATCTCATTCGATTTGTGTCGTAGTAACCACCTGCTGGAATGTAGGTCGACTTGTTTTTGGACGCTGGTCTTCACACGCTTATTGCACACTTCTAACTTGAAAGCTTATCCATAAATATTATACCAGAACAAGTGTCTGACCTTCTAAGCTTTCAGGTTTTCATTTAGGCAGTGACAAAAAAGAAGCAATGATATATAAATGTTTCGTCTTCGCTAATATTTCCTGATTATTTTTCCTATTTTCATTACATAGTTGTGAATGTTGTTAAAAGATTCACTAGCTCATCTTAAAATTTACATTATTTTTCATTATTTAGTCTCCATCTACACATACACGAAAACGCCGTTACTCAAAAACAGATAGCGATGATAAAGAAGCGATTCCTTCAAAACAGAGTCGACCGAGCTTAACATCATCTGGTGATTCATCTGTTGTAGGCGAAGCATTGGCAGCTTATAAAAAGAACCATACGGGGACACAACATCATCGTTCGGATCACCGTAGACGTTCGTCCAGCAATCGTCCTAGCTCTCCAAACCATCGAAGTAGCTTTAAGAGTAGTTTTCCAGAAGGACCTCGTGTCAAAGACAAAACGGATTCCATTTCGCATTCTCGTGACAGCGGCCGACGTCGTTCACGTTCATTTAACCAAAGACATCGTTCTCGATCTACTGACCGTAGAGATCGATCCTCATCGAATCGTTATCGGTCACGACGTTGACTTTGTGTCTTATATCATTTGATTCAATATTCATACACATACATACAAATGCATTGTATATGGCATAAAATCTCACCGTTTTTTTGCTAACGTTTCCTTCTCGCGTTATAATTCTTCACTTTGTTTTCCGAAAAAAAATTTGTTTTGTCATTTTATGAAGACATTGTCCGTTCAATGAAATATAAACATGAAATTTTATTCATTTTGCATTTCCACATTGAAAAAGTAGTAAGAAAAATCGGCAAGATCTTATTCGTGATTTTGGTTAATTAATTGGTGAACTGTAGTAGTTTCACATGAAAACTGTGTCGATGTTTTCCCGTGTGGAACTCCAGAAAATATTCATCATTATTCAGACATCTGTCATATGTGGAGTGCTAACACATGATTCCCCTTCTCAGTTTCTGATTAACTGAACTTTGTAGTCCAATATCATGTGAGTGACTATCAATAAGGATCCAGTTGATTAGTACGGCCTCAGCCCCGGCGCTTAAAGCAATGTCTACCGAACTGGATAAAAAATCATTGAACGAGCCCGTTGGACAACCTCGATGGATTTGCAGCGCTTCAATCCAATCTGGGTTTCAGAAATACAGCAGATGTCGATATCAGAGCGTTCCGAAAACAAACTCATACGTCGTCCGATTTTCAGTGTGTACATTGATGAAGTTCAGTTTAAATGTCATAAATGATTTTAAGAAAGTAGAATTTAGAAATTCAGTGATTTGAAATAGCTTAGGTTAAACAAAACCCACCGTAGACATATTGCTGAGTGAAATGACGAGTGAATGTAAATATAATATGGAAACAGAACATCGTAGATGATAGGTACTCCAAAAGGAGCGGCAGTCTTGTACACAATCATGCCAGCGGTAGCTGATCGTGATGTTATCAATCTGAGTCCAGGCTTGAGATGCAGAGGGAGAACGCCAGGTTGCACATCCGCGATGACTGTGCCGGAAGTTAGTGCTAGCCAGAAACAGGTTGTGGTCAGTGCACAGTTGCAGTAGACAGTCCCCTTTATCTGTCCTGCGACCAACAACTCCCCATCAGCCACCTAAACGACTCTCTTCTGTGCCCAGACGCCCGACTTGTGCATTCAAGTTTCCGGTTAGTATTACAATATTTGTCGAACGCACAAGGTAAAGTTAGGGAATATGGTACTATTGTGGAGTATATGGTGATCAAAAGTAGGTTCATACGCTATTCATCCCCTCAAGATCCCGGAGTTCACGTGTACCATCAGTTTAGGATTGGGGTTTCCTTACTCTCCATAGCAAACCCTCAGTATCCAACAAATAGTAGTTGTTTGTTTTCACGGGGTCGTCCATCTATGACCAACAAGTGTGGGTTTTGCAACATGAGGCTGCGTTAAATGTTCGCCGTATACCGGATGGCCTAATAAAACCATTCAAAAGGAATTATTATCACTAGTGTTGTACCTTATGATCAGTTATTATAAATATGAATTCCAATAGACCAGCTTGTTTATTACCATAATTATTGTGTGCCGGATTCAGATACGGTTAAATCTGGCAACACTTGTGTCTTTGGCTCTTCTATCGAAATGTTTCCAGATTGATTAAAGATTACGCTTGGATGGGGAGATCAGTCAGGCAACAACAATGTAGAACTTCGTACATACGTTCATCAGTTCAAGTTGCCATGCCACATTAGCACAGAGATACAACTGTCGATTCAAATCCCATAGTGGTAGAGGGAGGGCAGATTTATATGAATTATAGGTCAAAGTATCGTGATGTACAACTTTTGAGCTGTCTGGTTGTGAGGAGGTGTATATGTGTTTGACCCAGCAACTTCAGCTGGAAATGTATTCAGTAAAGTTAATCCGGTCACCATTAATGTAGAATCCTTAAAAAAAGTATATTTGTGGGATTATTTACCTGTACATATCCATATATATATATTATCCCATGTCTTTAAAAATATTCATCGAGGGGATTTCTGGAATTTTTTTTGTGTTGAAGTGGTTTTCACTACTTACTGACACCACTTAGGGAATTTCTGATTATAAGGGAGTACCCAACATCTGTCTATCGTAGTTTATCGAATCATAAACACTGCTTACAAACGTCTGTATACCTGGTCGGACTTGAAACTTCAACCAGCATAATACTTATAGATGTTAAAGCCCTAAATTAAGTGATTCATACTTTTTCGAACCTCCCAAAAATGTCACTTTGCTACCCGTTCTATATAACCAACGTATAAATACTGTCTACCGACTAAAAATTGTGTAGATCCATCTTCGTGACAGTTACTTGATATGGCGAGTAATAGCCTAATCAATTGGAATGCGAATGATACATCAAATTGTTTTTTTTTTCAATTGTGTGGGACTTGTCTCCAAAATGCAACGACGAGTTTCTAGGTCGATTTCGTACGTGTAAGTCATGGTCCAAATTGTAAAGGGTGTTTTCATATTGCAGACGGTTTATCGATAATACGTTAAACCAGAACAATGGAAAATGTCTAATTTCGGGCACACTAAGTGTTGAAGATATCGGTAAATCGAAGAGCGACATAATTAAACTAGTCCAAAGTCCCGCATTCCAGGTCGAAAAAAGAATTCTAGACAGTTCACCGTTAACACTCAGAGACAACGCTTCTAGGCAACAGGAAGGTCATGAAAGAATGAACGAAAAAATTTATTTCGTCAAAGTTCGATAAGAAATCTCAACTCCTTTATGCTAGAAGGCAAGATCCGAGTGGGATGATGTCTGTAATTATCGTGTCTACCCTTTGAAGCCAAACATCCGATTATTCTTCCTAATAATCACTTTGTCACACATACGATTATAATGTATCATCATTTGATTAACATGCACGTCGGAGTTATTCAAACTTTAAGTGGTATTCGTGAGGAGTATTGGATCGTTACACTGTGCTCTGTCGTCCGGAAGGTTCTAAAACGATGCTACTTATATAGAAGACTTTACTCTATGCCGTACTCCCAAATAATGGCGCCGTTGACGGAGTGCCGACTAGAGACTCATTCGCAGCTCTTTGGCCAAATAGCTTACTTGTTCTGACTTTGGCCAAACCAAGATTCTGTGCTCGACAATCTAGAGAATAGCTTAGAGTTGCATCTGTAGGAAATTGCTTCTTACAATACAATTCGAAGAGAACATATGAAATTAGAGAATGAAAGTCTAAAAAATGAAATTCAACCCAATATTGATTACATGATAGAAAACAAATGCGATTGCTGTGATTTATCATCTAATCTAATTAATATAAATATGTTCAGATGTAATATTGATACACGTTAATAGTTTATGCCTTTAGATGGTCAACGTTATTTCCTTGTGAACGGAATTGAAATTAAACAAATTATTCTTCATATGGTTGAGATCATGAGTCAATCGAAGCTAGACCACCATGGGAAACCTGGAAGTCCTATTGTGAGACTCCTCAGCACCCTTCTGATAATATTCTTCAGTTTACTGTTATCTTTCAACAAATAATAATTAGGACAGGAGGTTTGTGAAGATTGTATAGCATCTTATTTACATTTAGCTTTGTCAAGGCTTTCAATTAGCTCTTTCGACAGACAGCGTCATTCGAACAGAAACAATTTGTATATCTTTACATTATTGTTATTTCTGTGTTCTTAATTACATGTTATATCCTATACCAAACCCCTCTTACTAGCTAAAATATTAGTTGCTTAAATTGCTTGGTGAACCATTCACTTCCTCATATATATGTACTTGGATCTCATTGATTCACTCGACTCTTTATTCGCTAATTTGCATTCGCATTTCTTCCCGAATTCGCCTTGTGTGTTTGTGACTTGGTGATCTGTGTGATGTTCAACAATGAACTGTAGTCGACACTTTGTTTTTTTTTCTGGGATGTATACACCGTTGGTATTTATTTAATAACGGATATCGAGAAGATTGATAAACGAAACCTTAGGAATTATCTCGAAGATAATTCATAAGAATTGTTGAATTTTCATAATTTTAATCATGGAAATTGATGTTAGCTAGATAACTGGAAACAAGGAAATACTAGGCAGCTGATGAGGAGCCTAGAGTCCTCAATAGTCCTTTGTTCTCCTAGCCCGTCCATTTCAGTCCAGAACGTCAATGATAGTTTCCACCATGCAAATCATTTATTTCGACCACACTTGGTTTATATACCAGTCAAACAAACCACATTACACCATAAAATAAGAAATAACACTTATACAAGATTTAGTCAAAAAGTGGCTGTGAAGGTGAGAGACCGTAATCAATAAACTGAGTATCATTTAGAAATAGTATACTGTATAATAGTTTAAAAGTGAAATATAAGCTTATAATGAAAGGAATATGAATATACATATAATATTGTCACTTCTAATCGTACACTAAGCATATACGTATAATATTAGTTCACTAATAGCTCTCAAAAATTGCACATAACGTAATCTTCGCTAAAATATAATAGTATTGACGTATGGTGAGCAAAGATGGATAGTGGCTAGCAGTGGAATCCAGGACGCGCGTTTCGTCCTATTTGGGAACCGTCAGCTGGATGTACCTGCATCTCAGTGTTGATATTCACTCTAGGACTCGAACCCAGTACCTTTCGCTTCAAACGCCATCGCGTAATCCACTCGGAAACTGAGTCCTGATAGCCACTTGCTTGTGCAATGGAGTGAAGTTGAAATTCACTTAGTATTGTTTGTTTGAATCTTCCCATTGATGTTTTTCGGACTGCAACTGGTCAGCCTCTAATTGGCATATGTGCAAACTGTGAGTATTGCCTCGATATAGCCTAAATTCACAAGCATGATGAGCAAAGATGGATAGTGTCTAGCAGTGGAATCCAGGACGCGCGTTAACGTACATTAATTTGTTGTTAATTCAGCAATATGACTGAACAACAAAGCGAACTAGCATCATGTCAAACGGTTTATACGAACCGATCAAACCAAAAAAGTGACTTGGTCGAACAAAATGACTTTTGTCTTCTGCTAGAACAAGTGCTATCTTATTGTTATGTTATGTATTGCATTTTCAGAATTGTGACCTCGTTTAGTTAACTCAGCTTCATGATTTTTAACGGATAATTGCCATAGCACATTGGAAAGTCATACTGGAGTAACTAATCAATAACTGATTCGAAAGAAATGTTAAACTGAATGAGTATCACATTAGGTTTATCGACAGTATCCTTGTCTCCAATTGCTTCTTTTCAAACCCTAAAATATAGTTGAACATTAGCGATAAGATCTAAAAATCCTTTTTTTCTAGAAAATATGCCTAAACTAATCATGCTTAATAAATTAGTGCTGATTCAATAGCTTATATTCTCAGTGAATTAGTCATAGACAACGTGGAGCCTAGCACATACATGCATTACCATACAACGTTGGTATGGTAAGATCAAAAATAACCAGATGAATAGCAAAAGAGAACAAAATAATGTACTACGAATGATAATGAGAAAGACTAAAAGTTGATGTTTATTACCAACGAAAACACATTCATGAGGTGGATACCCATCAGCGAAATAGAACCTGACACACATGCATATTACTACAGCGCGATGAGACTATCTAGAAAAATCTCAAACTAGTATTATTATCAGTGGTATTAAATTTGCATTTTGTAACTGAAGACCACGCGTTAAAGCTTATTTACCACCCAACTAAGCTACTACATTAATCGTCTGCTTCCATGGTTCAGAAATGGGATTTTGAACTGACAGATTATGAATTAATCACTAAGAAGCACATTACACGCAGATATTTGATCAAGCTATTCATATTTTGAACGACTGCCTAGCGAATGTGACTGTTAAACAGACAATTGACTTTAAGTATAGCATAAATATCAATAGACGTCGTTTTACCGAGGGAATAACTAGCAAACATCTACGGAAATTGTCATTCGCAGAATAAGTAGTTGGATGGAAAGGATTTTTGGCTTGAATGACCATTCAGTTCTTATCAGACATGTTGACCAAGTAAAGATTAATTGCGTAGACGATTCCAATTTAATTGATCTTATTTTCGAACTTCAGATAAAAAGTTTTAATTTTAATTCTAACGATTCCTTATTATTAATGACTCATTAGATAATTCCGAATATCAGACAGATGAAAACGAGAGCCAGAATGCCAAATAATTGAAATATGACAGAATCACAAATAAACCAAGACTACACTACAGATATATAGACAACCAATATGTGGAGGGTGAGGTATACAACGTAGAAATTTGTACGTACGTACATCAGTTCGAGTTGCCATTACCACATTAGCACCGTTAACGCTCAGTGACAACGCTTCTAGGCAACAGGAAGGTCAAGAAAGAATGAACGAGATAGCAAGAGAAAAAATTTAATTCGTCAAAGTTCGATAAGAAATCTCAACTCCTTTATGCTATAAGGCAAGATCCGAGTGGGAGGACGTCTGCAATTATCGCGTTTACCCTTTGAAACCAAACATCCGATTATTCTTCCTTATAATCACTTTGTCACAGATATGATTATAATGCATCATCATTTGATCGACATGCACGTCGGAGTTATTCAAACTTTAAGTGGTATTCGTGAAGAGTATTGGATCGTTAGAGGATACTCTGCCATTCAGAAGGTTCTAAAACGACGCTACTTATGTAGAAGACTTTATGCCATGTTTGCATATAATGGTGCCGCTACCGGAGTGCCGACTAGAAATTAGAGAAAAAATAAAGCGACATGAAGAATTTAGAAGATTAGAATTTGGGAGGACACAAAGAGTGGATGCACCTGTGGCATTATTAGTTCAAGTGCCGATGCAACCCAATCCTGAAGCAACATTTTGCATTTCGACAGAGAGAAAATTCTAATAATGATTGTTCTATTGATTATACAAAAAACTATCAATATGCTTTCCGTATAGTTAATATAATGTTTAAATTAATTAAGAGTATCTATTTGTTTATGTAATATTTTATCAAGCTTATTACGAGTATACTGCACAACAACTCGTTCTGTCTTACTTTACGGCTGCGAAACGTGACCATTAATAGTAGAAGATACTCGTAAGTTTCTAGTATTTGACCACAAATGTCTTAGAAATATTGCTCGCATCTGATGGGATCATCGGGTAAGTAATAGTGAGAGTAGACACAAGGCATTAGGGAATGATGGCAAATCAGTTGATGAGGTTGTTAATCTTCATCAACTGAGATGGTTGGGCCACGTGTTACGTATGCCTGAACACCGATTACCATGACGCGCAATGCTGACTAGTATTGGGGATGGTTGGAAGAGAGTTAGGTGTGGCCAAAAAACCTGGCATCAGAGCATGAAGTCACTAACTTCTAGTCTGAGCCATGTTGGTAGATGCAGACTACTTGGTTGGGGTCCGCGTGACTATCGTAACCAATGGTTGGAGACTCTAGGTGACATGGCTCAGAATCTATCACAATGGCGTAGGTGTATACACTCATTATCTTCCCCTAAACCGTGAGATTAAAATTGCTTCATAACTTTCTTCCTTCCTATACTATATCCTTATATACAACCTTTCTTTTATATACTACCACCACTAAATTAACTACTTCTATGAATTCGGTGCTCATCTTGTTGTGTTAATGAGTGTGGTATGGCAACTTGGACTGATGCATATGTGTGCCTGGTCCTACGTTGTGACTGACTAACTGACTGACGTTTGTCTCCCCAATTACTACTTGTCGATAAAGCAACAATCACATAACGGAAAGCAAGTAATAATAATGATAATAATAGTAATAAGGAGAAGAAAAATATATAACAAAACTATGAAATAGGGAATAAACTATTTACAGCGGTATTTAATATATATATATATATATATATAAACAGTATTATGATTGATGGAAATAATTTTGATATTCTATCCCATGAATACGTCGATTATCTTGAGGTGTCATATTGATATCATTTGGAATATAATAACTAAATGGTTGACAATCAGATTGTTTCATCATAGTCCGTGGAATATTTAACGAATCTTGATAATGATGATGACGTTGACGATGATGATGATAATGGTGATTTCGATTCAAATCATATGGATGATAATTATGTTGGGATCTTTTGTTTGAAGAAGAGGAAGCAGGCATTGAACAATATGGTGGATCATTATTTTGTTGGTGTTGTTGTTCGTGACCAGCTGGAATGAACCAATGATACAAAAACATTAATACGGAACAAGAAGAAAAAAGGTTGAACAAATAAAGTAACTACATCAATAAATAAATTATGCAGTCAAGACCACAAAATGCTTGATTATTAATTCACTGACTAGATATATCGACAGCTTATTGGGGGGGGGGTTCGTGGAAATTATTGAGTTTCATAATTTATATCACAAGCAAATATCAAATAGATGGCCGACGAAAAGCAGGAAGTATTAGACAGCTCTTTATTCTTAGTACAAGACTTTTTCATAGCGGGCACCTTAAAACACGCCAGAGATCTAACTCAGAACCTTTAGGTAGCGGTTAAAGTTTATACCACAGTGTCATTTCCGTATTTCGGATGTAAGATGGTAGTGAAAGATGCTTGGGCGATACTATGAGCCGACAAATTATAGTGTTTTACTGCAAATTAATGTTCTATGGGATTTCACTTTCGAGTTGTAGAGCTTTCTGAGATAGATGGAAAGCATCACAAAACGCTTTAATAGTAACGGTAGTTGATATATACTGCTGATTGGCATAAACAGTAATACACCAGATCATTACAACAAACAAAATCTTGCCGACATTTATGTAAACATTATCATACCTTTACATTTTTTGAAGTGAAACATTATCCCGATGTGCCTTGAGGACCACACAATGCCGACGGAGCTTGGCGGCCTAAATAAGACGACTAAGTGTGATATTGCAGACAGCTGAAGACTCGTTCCTTGGTCAATAAAAGTCATAGTCGATTATTATTTATAACATTGACAAGCGAGTATTTCGTAAACAATCAACACTTTTCAGGTTGAAAATTATATATTTTAAACGTATGTGTAGTGAAGGAGAACACAGGTCTAGACAACCTATTATGTATTTAGTACAAAATCACAGAGTTACTTGGTAAAATAGAAAAACCATACTCTAGTACTTCATTTGCAAAATGTTCATTAATTGTCTCGGACTTCATTGTCCCTGCATTCCCATACTAATTGCTTTCTCTTTCCGTTCTTCCCTTCTCCATCTTCTCGATCTTCTGCTGTCAGACATTCTATTCCTGATTCATCACATACACTACTTATGTCGATATAAGTAGCCCACAACACATATGTTGTACACCTGGAGCACGCAATTTGTATAATCGTAAGATTAAATGCGCTTTCATTAATAACATACGGAAAACTTCCACGAATTTACTACTATTGTCTAACTGAATACCAACATTACTAATGTATTAACACTCGACAGAACAAGTAAGACCATTGGCCGCAATTAATATTATCAAACCAGTCAGTCAGCTACAACGTAGGACGAGGCACACATATGCATCAGTCCAAGTTGCCATACCACACTCATTAGCACAACAAGATCAACACCGGATTCATAGAAATAGTTAATTTAGTGGTGGTAGTATATAAAAGAAAGGTTGTATATAAGGATATAGTATAGGAAGGAAGAAAGTTATGAAGCAATTTTAATCTCACGGTTTAGGGGAAGATAATGAGTGTATACACCTACGCCATTGTGATAGATTCTGAGCCATGTCACCTAGAGTCTCCAACCATTGGTTACGATAGTCACGCGGACCCCAACCAAGTAGTCTGCATCTACCAACATGGCTCAGACTAGAAGTTAGTGACTTCATGCTCTGATGCCAGGTTTTTTGGCCACACCTAACTCTCTTCCAACCATCCCCAATACTAGTCAGCATTGCGCGTCATGGTAATCGGTGTTCAGGCATACGTAACACGTGGCCCAACCATCTCAGTTGATGAAGATTAACAACCTCATCAACTGATTTGCCATCATTCCCTAATGCCTTGTGTCTACTCTCACTATTACTTACCCGATGATCCCATCAGATGCGAGCAATATTTCTAAGACATTTGTGGTCAAATACTAGTAACTCACGAGTATTTTCTACTCTTAATGGCCATGCTTCACAGCCGTAAAGTAGAACAGAGCGAACTGCTGCGCAGTATACTCGTCCCTGCATTGATAGACCGATGATAACTGATCTGTAAACAGCTTTTTTTGGAAAATAAACACAAACTAAATTGAACAATAAACACACATTTGATCAATGATTACTTACATGCAAACAATAATAATTCTTTGTATTGTGCTGCATTTAATTTTAAAACTTTTTCAGCATTTCTACTATCCATTGTACGACAATTATTGATTTTCTCTTCCCATTTTTGACGTAAATCAAGTAATTTTGTATTTAATTGTTGACGAATTGATTTAATTCGTTCAGCACAAGCAGATGTTGGCCATGTTGTCCAAAGAGAGACAGCTTCTTGATAGCATAATTTTAATTGTATAGCCTCATCATCTAACCATGGAGCTGATTAATTTTTGTTTAAAAGTACAAATTAACCACATTAATATTATGCAAACAACAAAATCTATCAACTAGAGATTAACTGAAGATAATAAATACGTTGGGATCCCGACCGCAGCTGCTAACTTGACGTGGTGGTCGGACTTGCCTATTGCGATGAACCAAACGAGCTTTATTGGCCGGAACATATGTTCCTGTAGGTTCTACCATGCCAGGAAGGTCGATTGGAGAACGATAAGACTAAAAGCAGCATCTCAAGGTCTGAGGGCGAAGTTGTACTGTTGACTGTAGAGAGGTGTGACAGCAGTAATGTGTTTTCCTCGAACAATCAGCATCTGCAGCGATGCTGCCTTCTCACAAGGAAAGATGTTAAAAAAGGTCGACCCTAAAAATGTCACACCTCACCTTACCTCTCGGATTTCCGTCTTCGGTGGTAAAGCTCTTTGAAGAACGGAGCTTACACGTCAAAAACCTCTCTTAAAAAGGTCGTGCGCGACCGGCCTCAAGCACTTGTCCGTCGTACTCTGTGGTCACGCTCCCAGGTTGCTAAGATCAACATTAATCCAACTTCGTTTTCAGGTCCCTCAAGAAATTTGTTAGCGACACACATTTACATGGATTACAACACAGTCAGTAATCAAAATTTACGAAGAGATGAAATATTCTTTTTATGGATATTATAAGTGTTTTCACTATTCAAATCAGCATAATAAGTTGGGATGATTGGATTGATTTGTATATTTTGTGTGTGGGCTGGATGACTTCTTGATCACCCAACCAAGACAGATAGAATTTTAGAAGGCCAATGGCCAAGCCCTTGACCTCAAGGTTTAATCTACAAGACAGACGATCAAGGTCAAGAAAGCTCATCCCATTGTGGCTGATTTTAGATAATCATTCAACACTCCACTTCTTCCCTTAGGACCCTGAAGAAAATACATACCAACCGTTAAGAATAAGGGTTTCCCAGTTTCCCTAGGCGGAGGTTCCATGCCTGTCAACCACATTTAAACCCCGGCTGTTACATTTTCGCTCTTCCACTTTTAAAACTAATGAGTAGGACTTCTTTATATGGCCTCAATTAGAAGAATGTACTTTTCGGTACATTTATCAATGACAAGCAATATTCACTATTCGATAACATGAATATTGACACAAATGAGCACCAAAATATATAAAAGCCACACAATAAGATGTGATTGTGAAGAGGTGAAGAAAGCCATAATCAATGAAAAATAGAGTAAATAAATAGAAATTAGCGAACGAGAGTGGTATATGCTGGGGAAAGTGGTTCAGTTAAGCCAAATACAATCAGCAAGGATTCTTTCAGTTACAGAAGTTATTATTTTTCATATAATTATTTAAACACATAAACATTGGTACAACAAGGCACCAAAGATATATATGCCACACTGCATCATTCGTTTTGTGTAGGGGCTCGAATACTGCCCGGACGCCGAAACCGAAGCAGGTAGTTTTCTCATTGGTGCCACTCCTCGAGCCTTCGACCTAAAGGTCTAATCCACAAGGTAGTGGAGCAACGTTAGGAGATGCAGTCTCATGGTAGTCAGTGACCAACAATAGGTTCATACGCCTTTTATTTCCTCAAGATCCTGGAGCCTATGTGTACCATTGGTTTGAAATTATGGTTTTCCAACTCCGTATGCTGGATCCTCTATATCCACCAACTCGGTTCAAGCTCCAGTCATTTGCATTTTGTCCTGTCAATTTCGTGAAAATACCGACGAGAGATGATAGTGAGTAGGACTTCCGTTGAAGTGGCTGTATACGCGTTTAGAGTTGATAGTTGAGGAAGGAGGAGCAGTAGGAACCGGAGAGGGAAAATGATTATAAATACAGTGGTATTGAATGTTGTTAGAGGTATGAGGGTGGTTATCACTTCCCAGTTGCCCACATAGTTGAAGGGTTTGTCTAGAGGTACCTGGAAATTAAATTGGATTAAAGTTGGTCTGAGTGACCCGAGAGCGTGACCGTAGTGCCCAAGGGACAGCTGCTCGGGACCGGTCACACACGACCTTTTTAAAGTTAAAATCGCATTTTAAAATGTTATGATTATAATTTGTAAACTTGCCATCAATGGAATTTCTAAGATTTCGATTGTCCTCTAGTAAACCAACATCCATCATACGTTGTCGAACACAATTATACAATTGTGAAATGCCAGAAACTTCAAGTTTAGAAGCTTCTTGAATCATAAAATCGACTCTAGACAAGAAAACAATCACAACAATCACATGAGATGTACTAGTTCTAGAAAATAACCAGCTTTTCCACAAAAAATTGGCAACAAAATATCCAGTAAAAGGTAAAATAAAGAATGTGACTTCAACAAACCAGTTTTCTTGAGCTTGCTAATATTGATTCTTAACTATTATATGGTCCATTTGAAATTCTGCTCTAACATGACTTCCATAATCAAACTAATTTGATCTAATTAAGTCAGTCGGTCAGTCACAACGTAGGACAAGGCACACATATGCATCGGTCCAAGTTGCCATACCACATTAGCAAAACCAGATGAACACCAAGGGCATGGAAGTGGTCACTTCAATGGTAGTAATATATAAAAGAAAGATTGCATATAAGGATATGATACAAGGAAAAGGAATTACTTCTTACAAAGTAAGCTATAAGGTAATTTTAATCTCACGGTTTGTAGTGTCGGTTGATAAGTTAAGCCCATATACCTTACTCTAGCTTCTGAACAAGCCAATTTACCTATCCATCATGAGTCACATTTTGACCTCGTTGATTATTCACTTATCAACCCTGACTGTTTTTATATGAGCGTTTGTGTGTGTACATTTCTTTTCCGATCCATCACATGTCTGTAACTTATTTTTAACTGTCTATAAATATTGATTAACGTTTGGTTAAATTGAGTTGGCTTACCCGCCATCTCCAAGACGTGTCGTTTTTGCTTCGCTCTCTTCTATTCGCTTCATCCCTCTGATTTCCTGTCCAGATAAATGAGTGTACAAAATATACGTATCCTCAATTCATTCTCGTGTTTGACTTATTTAACTCCGTTATTCACCAACGCGGACAAAGTCATATATTACATCATGGATAGACAGGATGTATATGTTGACAACAATCATTCATACGATCTAATTGGAATCAGAACTTGATGACGCAGGTCTAAAGCTAGACAAAGAGTAGTCTAACTTAGTTTAATTAAGATTGTGGTTATCAGTATGGAGTTGTAGAGATTGTTAAGTTTTTGATTGAGATCATGAATCGATTGATGTTAGACAACCATTGAGAACCTGACAACACTGGATGGCCGTCTCGTCTAAATATGGGACTCCTCAGGAGTGTTCACCCACGACACCTCTCGCAGGATTCAAATCCAGAACCTTCGGTCTCGCGCACGAACTCTTAACCTCCAGACCACTGAGCCGGCATCCAACGGTGTTAATGTCTAACTTCAACCAATCTACAAAATCGCGCAATCATCTTCGATTGTCTGAGGTAGATACATATCTCTACCTTACACGAATTATCTCCACTGATCAAGGCTTCTGTGTGTCAGATAGAGACAGGTATATACCTCAGACAATGAGAAATGGTTGAGCGATTTCGTGGATTGGTTAAAGTTAGACATTAACACCGTTGGATGCCGTCTCAGTGGTCTGGACGTTCCGCTTCTCTCTCCTTTTCGCTTCTTTTGCTCCATCCCTCTGATTGTCTGTTTAGATCAACGATTGTATGAAATATACACATTCAAACTTCATTCTCGTATCTGACTTAGTTAGCTCCCAAATGCCCTGGTACGGCCGAGAGTGGCAAGAGTCAGCTCTCCCTCTCCAAATGCTCTCATATGGCCACGCGAATATATAGCCTCTGACAGGGAAGTTCTACTCACTGCCTTCTCGTGGCATTACTGTTGTCTACGAAATTGAGAGGACGAAAAGCGAATGTCCGGCGCTTTAACCGGGTTGGTGGACACGGAAAGTTCACCTAGGGGGAGTTGGAAAACCCTCATTCCAAACCAATGGTGCACATGGACTCCAGTATCCTGAGGGAACAAATGGTGTATGAACCAATCGTTGGTCACCGGTTAACTATGACACTGCATCTCCTTACGATGCTCCACTGCCTTGTGGACTAGACCTTCAGGTCAAGGACTCGGGGTGTGGCCCCCTGAGAAAACCACCTGCTTCAGTCTGGGCACCTGGGCAGTATCACAGCCCTTACATAAATCAAATGAGATTTGTGAGGCGCATATTTACCTGGTGCTTCATTGTACCAATATTTATGTGTTTGAATAAATAAAATATTAATAAAACTCCGTCATTCACTAACGCGAGTTAAGGTGATAATAATATACAGGGATCGACGATGTGTATATTTTAATAACAATCGTTTATACGATCTAAATGGAGTCAGATATCGGACGATTAAAAGATACCTGCTAGATCGATAAGCAAGAGATAGTCACTTTCTAAACTATTTTGACAACTGGAAAGCGATGAGTATAATTCTACACGGATGTTCAATAGACATATTTTTCTTTTTTACGCTACCACCGAAGTAGATAACCTCATTTGGTATATAAGCATCTCTGGAGAAGAATGGATGTTCTATTGAATGACTAAAAGTAAAGAGAATCTCCAAATGATAATGTGCAAATAGCACTGTCTAATAACGATTGGATCAGATAAGTGACCATTTTTACTTAATTATTGGCTAACTGATGTGAAGGCGAGGAAAATAATGATTGGTTATTTGCCTAGTCAGACAAGTATTAGTTGAGTTATATATTTTTCTACCCTTATTATTATTCTGATTTGTTGTCGTTTCTTAGCATAGGAATATGCTCACGTTTTAGTCGGGCCAACCACGTGTTCCTGATCTGAATTATGTTGATGTCCTGTAGAACGGACACTAGGAGAGTATCTAGAATAGATATTCGTCTAAAGTAAATTAGCGTCCGATTTGTGTAAAGGAGAGTTATTTCACTAACAGAGTAGAAAGTAAATGAATAATGACGGGTCTAACCATTTGATTTAGCTTCTTTGAAGATGAACTAAATTCATCTGGTCATGATTAGAGCACTTCAATAAACTCGCAGAAAATTCAATAGTCT
>NC_031499.1:6383440-6390194 GCF_000237925.1 Schistosoma mansoni | reverse complement strand
GAAGTGTAACCATACAGTGAACAGTTAATTTGCAATATAACAATCAATTGTCTTATCTTAACTGTTCCTCCTTCAAATATCAGTTCATCATCTCAAATTCCACTTTTCATGCATTTTCCTACCAATTGCGCTTCAGTTCAGTTCTTTCCTTATCGGTCTTCTGCTAAAATACATTCTATGTCTGACCATCGCCACATACTACTTATATGGATATAAGTAGACCACACTATAAAGGTATTACTAGTTCAAAAATCTCAAAACGTACGAAACACAAATCATAGATTCCTTCACTAGCTATATTTCAGTTATATAACAACCTATAAATAAATTGTATATGTTGAGAATCCGGTTTTGATAGATATATAACAAAAGAGACTTATCAATTGTGTATCAAATATACTAACAATGGTATTGAATTCTAACGAATTTCCGTAGATGTATGAACACATTAAGTAGATACTTCAATACTACCCATAGTTCCATCCTTGTTACTCGTATGCATTGAAACAAATAAATTCTTATTATAATTTAGTACCCATATAACAGCTCACATACAACCGAGTTTGTTAACATTTAATTTGGTTAAACACTTTCGGAAAGTCATTAATACAATAACAATCTATCTATATTATTGTACCTTTATTATGTATGCTTGAGCATTACTTACTGCCTACTCATGTGTTCATTCTGCTAGCCTTGCTAATAGTCGCCTAATTGATTCGATGAATCATTCATTTCACTATGTATATATATGTACATTTTAATCCTGTTCATAAACTCCCTAAATCGTTGACTCGCACACTCGTTTATTGACTCGATCACTATCTCGATCGCTCATTCGACTAGTACGCTCACTCGCTTGCTTTACAACTCTACTCATTCATGCTCGCTTAACGTGCCTGCAAATTTGGATATCTGTGCGTGGTTCAAAAATAAACGCAATCAACACTTCGCATTCGCCTTGTGATTTATACACCGTTGGGGCGTTATCGATTACCGGTTATCAGGAGGAACAAATTACGAAGTTTAAAGAAAATATCGAATATTGACCTCCACACCCTAGTAGATAACATGTTATCGTCTGAATTGATATGTTATATACTGAATATCAGCACAATGATCCTGTAACATCTACCTATCATCTTGAATAGAATCATAATTAATTATTTATAGTTATCAGAAGGGGGTTTTGTGGAAATTTTAGTAATTTTATATAGTTGAGTATATGATTCAATTGAAGCCAGACCACCATGGAAATCCTGGAAGCACTGGATAGCCGTTCCGTCCCATTGTGGGACTCCTGAGCAGTAACCAGTGTAGTTCAACCAGGTCTGTTGAAAGATATCAACTAACTGAAGACATCGGTGAATGGTTGCTCAATTTCGTGGATTGCTTGAAGTTAAATATTAACACCGTTGGATGCCGGGCAGCTCAGTGGTCTAGTGGTTAAGTACTCCCGCGCGAGCCTGGTAGGTCCTGGGTTCGAATCTCGCGAGGCGTGATCATGGATGCGCACTGCTGAAGAATCCCACAATGGGACGAAACGGCCGTCCAGTGCTTCCAGGTTTTCCATGATCTCGACTATATTCATAATTACTTTGAACAATAAGACTATCACATGTTATATAATATTCTTTAAGAATTCGTAACAACATTATCAGCATAGATTATAACCAAATGTATATGGTTAGAAGTACATCAATCTTTATCATTCTTCATCTAAGTGATTGTCAACTTTTCAACCCTATAAAATATATATCCGAAGAAACAACAACAACATCATTGAAATCTGAACATTTTCAAACAAACATTTATTGTTAGGAAAAGATTTTGCTTCATTAAACTGATTTATCTTCTTATGTTTACATAATATAACATAACATACATTGTAAAGGAACCCACTAAAAGGGAAACCTAGTAATCATTTCTACATTCTATGCACATAAATTAGAATGAAGTTATATTGCTTTAAAATACAATGATCTACTTACTTATTCACTCTTTAGGTAATTGTTAAAACAACAATCATCATGTCAATGTTTCAATGAACTAGTCATCATTAATATGAATCAGTTAGCAATGATGTCAAGACAAAGAGCCACCCTATGAATCATGATCATCGGTAGAAGAAGTGAACAGATTAGAGAAAAATTTGAAGAAAAAACATGAAAATTTAAGATGAATGTTAATGGAAGTTTAGCTTGAGGTTCATCCATTTCCTATTAATGCTTTTAAATATATTGACACGGTCTACATTCTATGAAATTCGGTGTTTTTGTCATTTTCAACAGGAAAAGTATAGAGATAAAAGTGTGTGATATGGTCTTTTTTAAATTTGTGGGTAGTAAACATTAAAGATTAGCGTTAGTCTCAATATCATTGGAAAGTAGTAGCATTGTACAACTGTCTAGTCTTTATTTCGGCAGTTCGCAAACACGACTCTATTGGAGATCCAATCGATAACATAAAAATCTCACAATATGCCCCTGACTACTGAACCAGCCAGTACTGGGTTTAAATCTAAAATCTAACCTATATATATGAAGAATAAAGGATGGAAATATGAGGCTAGTCAGATGAAATTCTATAAGTAACTGTAAAAGATAAATTTTTGTCATAAGTTTTCAAATAATTTATTGACTTCTTTTCGAAGCATGACGGACTAGGTTCGGATCTCAATGTGAAAGACCATGACTGAATACTGATACATCCCATTAACTATTACAAACATGCATTCTACATAACCCTACTGGCTAAAATATATCTAATCTAAAATGCAGATTAGTATTTCAACTTGTTAAACTCTCACATTGACATCTTCATCACTATTTTATTCACAATGGACATTTTATTATTCAACTATACTCTTCAACATTAATTGGAAGATATTTACCTTTCTGTGACTACGTAAAGCAAAAGTTACTGTGGAAGATTTCATGCAATGATTCGTTAATGATGGCAACGAGTTACTGCTTGATTTGAAACTGAAACTTTGACTCATTATTGAATGAATACAATTTCTTCTATTATATTTAAACAATAATTTACACATTCCAATGTTAGATTTAATTTAAATAAGGTCAATTTTGTACAGTTTCTTTCACTAGAATGTTTTGGTCAAATAGCTATTAATTGTTATCAGGTTTTTAATTGTCCACTGACATTGTTTTAATTGATCAATGAAAGTAACTGACATGTTGAAACCAGTTTCAAATGATCTGATTGTTTGAACAAACAGCATCAAAGAAGGACATTTCGATTCAAATTCACCATAATGATTTTTCTTTAAACAATTCGTCTACTGCTATACAAATAACATCACATTCTTGAAGTGCATTACTTTAAATACTGTTGACTGAAAATAATGTATTAATTAATGATGATGCATGTAACTAGGTAGTTGAGGTGAAAAGTAATGATCATCATAGTGAGTGAGCATTATTAAGTATCTTCACACTAACCACTTGCTCCTAGTTTATACTAATGGTATGAATAAAACCAATCCTTCACTAATACTGTCTGTAAATAAAAGTAACCTGCGAAAGTTATTCCATGCCACTATTGATATTTAGGCTAGTCAGTAGTATCGTCAGTGAACAAGGAGTATCTGATTCAGATGCTACTATTGAACAAAGTCTGGAACTCAAAACAACTGTCAGTTACCAAGTCGGTTCTGTTATACGGAGCTGAAATCCGGACAACTACTGCAAACATCACTACAAATATATATAATCAATTTTTTATGCATGCACTGGATACCATCAGTAACAGCCCACTGTGGGAGAGAAAAAACCATTATTCAGTTGAGGAGGAAATTAGGTAAAGTTGGATGGAGGTGGAAACCATCAAACTGCTTCACCAGCCAAGTGGTAACTTGGAATCCTGAAATGAAACGGAAAAAAGAAAAACCAAAAAGAAATTGTGTCGGGAAATGGAAATAGATATCAAAAGAATGAATAGTAACAGGAAACAACTAGAAGGGATTGTCCATGACACGGTTGGATAAAGGATTCTGGTGGGTGGCCCATGTTCCTCTACGAGGGATAACAGTCTCAATCAAGTGTGTGTGTAATGTTTGTTCGTTGGGACAAGAAAATGATTTAATAATTATTCAATTCTCTGAATAGAGATAATTTCCTTTATGATTCTCTTAAGAGTTATCTATATAAAAATAAATAAAACTAATTTTATTCAAATCAGTTCGAATGAATGGCATTCACTTATTTGTTGCATATTGATGAGATCAAAGGAAAAAAGTAGGTGGAGACTTAGTCTGATAGAAAAGGGGGGATATTCAGTTTAATGGCACTTCCTAATATGATTGGATAAAAAAATTTCCTTCTTTAAACTTAGACAGGAAATAGATGGAATCATTTGATTCTCAAGTAAATTATCTAAGTCTATTAATAAAACGAAAGGAAATTATTTAAATTAAGTTCAATGATATATATGGAGTGAAATGCATATTGGATAAGTTTTTCCATATTCCATATTTGTTTGAATATATAAGTTGACATTAACGTGTAGTGGCTGGCCCTATGTTGAGTCCGTAGAGCATATTCTAACTTTTGAATAGGCCAATTCATTCATTCTTTTTGGATGACATTTTGACCTTGGTAATTATTTGCATCAGCTCACTTCGTCTTGCTTAACCTTTACCTTGCATTACCTTGACTCTCCTCGTTTCGATTTGACTATAAATATTGAGTAACGCTTAATTTAATTGAGCTGGCTCATATGCCTTCTGTAATCCGTTTCGTTACTCTTTCTTCCTGATGGAATATATGCAAATAGTAGTATTTAATGCACAGTTTTCATATTTTAGAAAGACACTTTGTAATTTGGTATTGAATAATTAATTGGTCTTCCCCACCTGAGTCTTCGTTCACAACAATAGTACCATATTTTCCTCAATTACGTCTCTCCCCTTTTCCGTCTTTATCAACTTTCTTCCACGACGTACTTAATCATGTTTTTATATTTCCCAGTCTTCGTTGACTGTATATTGATTAGTTAACGTTGGTTGAGATTTCGCTTTAATATTCCATTTTGTTGCAGTATGATGTCGGATTATTTATAATAGATTCCTGTTTGATCGAAATCAACGTTGAAGTGCTTAATATCACTCTTTGACTGTCCACTAGAAACGCTTCTTGCTTAACTTGATTCTTGGAAGCAGGATATTTCGCTGTTTAGTGTAAGTCACTTCTTCATCGAATAAATAAACAAACGAAGTAAAATTTATGCAAGTTTAAGTCGTAAGAAGGAACAGAACAAAAAGAATATTTAGCAGGATCAAAAACAAGTCTAATCATGTCAGTGTCGTGAATGAATGATTCGATTAGACAAATTTAATCATATTTACATTATACACCATTAACAGACATACGAGTAAAACTCTACACTTTCTTCTTATAAATATCACAATTTTAAAACACACTAACATATACACATATACACAAGCAATTCTCACAGTGAACAACTTTAACTCGAACGATATGACATTGACATGATCAGGCATGCTTTTTATTGTTCAGTGTTTCGTATACTGCAGTCAAACCTGAATGATGTGATTATGCAACTGTCAAACCACGCGATGACCATCTGACCTCAACTACATAGACGTGGTAACCAGGTTGTTCTTCATCCATATCAAGATTTTGAAAAATATATATAGAATATCACCACGTGATTGTTTTATTTAGAAACGAGAAAAATAGAAAAGTTTGTAAAGTCGACTGACCGCTACATACACTAGGTTCATTATATGCAGTGTTCGATGACCGTTAATTCTCCTTGAGATTTCTTGATCTACTTGTCTTCATTTCAAAGATCCAGAGTAGCATCTCTAGAAGTATTTGTTAACGTTGTGAGATCTCGTCATTCATTGGGTATGGGGATAGTACAAATTTGGTTGAACGCTAGCACTGGAGTTACATACCGCGTTGACTCGCATGTATATTATAAGTTTATTGCTCCTATTCGGGTATCTGGATACGAGCAGTAACACATCCAGAACCACACCATGGCTCAATCTCATTATCGTGTTCTATAATAGACAATGAGATTGATTTAGCCGATAACTTCGAACTGATTCCATTCATGATGTAGCTTGATTACTAACCAAAATCCTTAGCGAGATATAGTTTCATAAACAGCACGGTTATATTTCAATAATACAAATGCCTGCAAGGCACCCATCTTCCCTTTATGTTATAACTTTGAGGATTTCCCCCTGGGGAAATTTTAGCTATGCTTAATCACTGGCAAACAATTATTTACTTCCTTAGGCCCGTTACCTCTCGTGGGGGAGCACAAGCCACCCACCATCATTCTCCACCGAACTCTATCCTGGACAACCTTTCTAGTTGTTTCCAGTTGCTATTCATCCTTTTGATGTCTTCTTCCAACTCCTGACACAACATGTCATTTGGTCTTCCTCTTTTCCGTTTCCATTCAGTATTCCAAGTTAACACTTGCCTGGTGATCCAGTTTGATGATTTCCACAATGTATGTTCTATCCACCTACAAAGATTTTTCCTAATTTCCTCTTCAACCGGAAGCTGGTTTACTGTCTCATACAGTAGGTTGTTGCTTGACCTATAGCTCTTCTTGGTTTACTGTAGATCCCAAGATCAGGAAAAGGAGGAAGATTAAACATGGGGTCAACAACAACGTCGTCCTGTAGAAAACAACCTTGATAAAAATATACTAACCAGAATAAATAATTTAAACCATTCCAAATAACTACTCA
>NC_031499.1:6344252-6383240 GCF_000237925.1 Schistosoma mansoni | reverse complement strand
TGATTTCAACAGACAAGGTGTTGGATTATTATCTGTGCCACAAAAAGAGATTACTATTCCTCAGATTATCAGTAATGTGTTTTGTTATTTGAATGAATACCAGAAAATGTGAGAAACAATAATGATTGACCAGTGACGAAAACCACCTGAAATGAAGCAACTTATTATAATACGTCCCAATGGAATAAAATCTATCAAATCCAGCGTTACACATGAATTCAACCATATTTTAAGTGACTTAATAACTAATGGGACTGGGTGTAAATTTAAATATTTAGACTGTGATTGAGTGTTTGCTGAACGACTGGTAGATTTTGATTTCAATCTTCTGTACGATTATGAAGGTTTGCTATTGAGATATCTTCAAAGTAGAATGAAACGGTTGTTCAGTTCTCCAACATTTTCAATAGTTTCTTAAACTGTTAGTTCCTCCTACAAACTTATCTCAAATAACTGATCAATCAAATATATTAGTTTGCATCGAATTTGTGACATCTAACCAGAGAAACGAGAAGTAACATTTTCTAATAATATAATTAGTACTGACATGAAAATGACCGATGCAGAAACAACTCTTAGACTAGTATAAATGAACTATTATTGGAAAAACTAATTTAAAGGATTAGAAATAATCAGTGGGACATTAACTCTCTTAATGATGTTTCTTTGATAGATGATCAACAGGATAATAGAAAAAAACTGTCCAACTTCTGTTGCCTGATGATGTCCATAATTATGGTGACAATGATAATTTTGAGGATGCCATCAATAATGGAAAAAAAAGAATGATGATCTCGTGTCATTAAGTAAAAATACACACTATTCAGGATTGTTTCATACTATGCTGATGACCTTGGGTGAATATAAAAGTGACCAATAGAGTTTTAGAATTATCAACCAATCATAAAGCAGGGGGTAGGAATAACTACAATAAAACCCGAAAAATATACACGTGTTTTTTGCATGAATCATAAACTGATTAAAACTCGTAACAGGTACCTCCATGTTAAAAACAAAATAGGTCCCATTCATTTAACACTAGATCATTTTACTAGGATGATGATTATTCTTTATTGATGAACATAATACTTCGAAATTATTGATCTGTAAATTAGTTGTAGGGTCTACAGAATGACCTTGATGAACCCAGTAATTCAGTGATTATAACCATACCATTGAAATATAAATTGAAGCACTTCAACTATCTATAAAATAATAATCAATCCTTGTACATAATCTAAAGATTAATAATGCTTACTTTCTTATTTTTAAGGCTCAGAGTTAATTGTGCTAGGTGGTTTATTTAGTTAAGTTCCTCTTCGCCCCCCCCTCCAAAAAAAGAGTCGCTACCTCGAATCTGATTGGTCCATCAACAATATTAAAAATAATATACATTGTATTCTACGATAATTATTAGAAAAGAATTAATATAAAGAAAATATATGAGAATAAACTTTATGCATAAACAAATCGTCATTAATATGCAAGGGATATTTATGCATATTATAGTGTTAGATTAATTAAGAGATGGTACTTATAATACTACTACTAATACTACTAATATTATTAAGGGAATTTATATGATTATCAGATTAATGCAAATGCTTTACGAAGTATTCTATATTGTACAGATAAAATACCCTTCGTAGTATGTTTTCCTTTTTACGGAATATTTATGTACTACATACGGTTTGTATGAAATATGTAGATTTCTAAGATTGTGTATTTAAGGTTAAACAAATGAATATTTAAGGTGAATTCATTGCATAATGTCACGTGATTACGACATTTATGATGATGATGGTGATCAACAAAGTTCGAGAATAATTTGGGATTCAAAAGTCACTTTTTATTATCATTTCATGGAATGAATTAATAGTAGAAAGGATTTGTAGAATATTATGATCAGAATGGTGGTTTGTGGATATTTTAGTTATTTTACATAGTTGAATTTATGAGTCGATTAAAACTAGACCATCATAGGAAACCTAGAAATACTGGAGGGCAATTTTGTCTTGGTATATGACTCCTCAGTGGATGAGAGATTAGGCGTTCACTCGCGAGACCGAAGGTCCTTGATTTGACTCCTGCATACGGGCTCATGGATGCGCACCGTTGAACAGTCCTATACCAGGACAAAACGGTCGTCTAGTGTTTCCAGGTCTAGCTTTAATCGACTGATGAATACAATTATTAAGAATATCATGAATTAATCAGTTTTTACAAGGTATTTTAGACAGATATAAATTTAGTATTATTGAGAATTATTTTGTACATCTATGGTTAATTAAATGTACAATATATTTGCGAATAAGAAGACTGGTATCAGAATTAGAGATTATGAGGGGATGGAGTTGTATTTTATTAATTATTACTTCATAACGCGGGTTAATCGTAGACTACTGATTTGTTCTGTTAAATATGGCCCGTAATTTTCACCGGATTTCATAGACTAGGTTACAGTATTGATATTAATTTATGTGACTCAATATCGTAATGAACTGAATTTCGAAATTTGGTGGTTAGAGTTAGTCGATAGAAAGCCACGAATACCAGTTTCGTGTTGGATGGGTCTGGTCAGCAATAACATATCTTCCATCTTAAAGGAGGTAATGCACCCAGTGAGAGTCTAAACTGTGTTATCTGGTGTTCTTTACTGCGTTATTTCCCTAGAGTTAATGGTACTCTATATGCGGTTAGTCTAAATGAATTGATGTAACGTTTGAATGGACAACTGAGTGGTGAAAAGTCAAATAGTTTGTTTACTTATCTGACTCAGTTAAGGAATTCTATATCCAAGAGGTAACACTAAGAAGTAGACATAACGTATACATATATATACTACTGATAAGTCAACTAGTAGATCTTCAGATATTTTAGTTATCTATGAGAAAATGTAGAGTCATTTCAAAGTTATTTCTCCATTTCAAATAAACCTAAGTAATAAACAAATTTCTTGAACGAATTAGAAGTAATTAAAACGGGGGATATGTTTTGCAAGCTGGTTAATTAGACAACCATTGAAAACTAGGAAACACTAGATGGTTGTTTCATTCTAGTATAAGACAACTCGAAAGTGCGCATCCACAACCTTACCGTGAATCAAACTCATAATTTCTAACAAGAAGCCGTAACCAATGGAGTTCACATATATTTATTATCGCTTACACAGAATATAAGGTGATTGCTCAGGATCGTGAGTTAATTGAAGTTAGACATGTATAATATTGGGTCCCAGATCAGTCGTCTAAAAGTTAGGCGTTTGCAGAGAGACCAGATGTTTTGGGATTGTGAACTCTCACTATTGAGTAGTTCCATACTAGGACGAAATAACCGTTCAGTACTTCTTCAGTAATAGTCTAACTCATATCAATGTGTGACATAATCCATGAAAAAAAATAAAAAAAACAAGATCTAATCAGTTGTATATCATTACAAATGTTCAGAATTCATTTTGTCAATTAATATAATACCATTATTCATAGTTTACTTAATCTGTTTAAAAAGTAAGTTATGCCCTAGAGGTGGAGTGGAAAAGAAGAACAATCTATTAATCATCCTAGTCTGATTAGTTTTCTTTTTAGTACAAATAAGTACTGCAAATCAATGCCAATATGCCATTAATCATATATATTATTATGATTAGTAGTAGTAGTAGTAGTATTAGTAGAAGTAGTATCTTAATTTCAAATCAAAATTATGTCTTATTTCACTAAAAAAAATTGATCGTTAAGCTGATATTGAAAGTAGGAGAAAATAAAAGTCATTTTGGGAAAAAGTCTGTTTTTAACTCTCTGTCTCTCTACAAGTGATTGTACATTAATTTTTCGTTTTTTCTGTGTTTAATTACACATATGGGTATCAGTAAATCGAGAAGGAATCCACTTTTTAATGATCATTATTATTATTATTAATTACCATTATGAGATCAACCATACAACAGAGATCATTTAATTAGGTTAAATTTCGCTATTCTATTTGATGTATTCGTGTAATAAAATGAATTTATGTAGCGAAATTCCACTATGAAACAATTGTATTGATTATAGACAAAGATGGATGGTGGCTAGCTGTGGAATGCAGGACGCACATCTAGTCCTATTTGAGACTCGTCAGCTGGATGTACCTGTATCTCAGAGCTGACGTTCATTTCCTTTCTTAAAATGCTTGTGACTTAACTCAATATCGAGACTATCAGTACAGGATACACATTTGTCAATAAGAGACTGATCAATTCCAGTCCTAAACATTAATAGAAATATACAAACAAACAATACAACATGAATTCTATTGATTGTTTGTCATTGACACCACTTCTAACTAATCATTGAGAATTACTGATGCTTTATAATATAATCATCAATCATTTCCCCCCATAAATAGGCAGAATTACTATCAAACAAATGTCTATCCTATGTTTTCTTCCCCCTTTCATAAAGACTATAGAAGATCCCTCATCCACCCTTAGTCACATATAGATCATAATATCTAATCTTTCCCTATAAATTCAATGAAAATAAATTTTATTTTCGACAAATCACTGAAACTCGATATGAAGATCATTGAAATTTATTAACTATTAATAATGATAATAATGTTCTCGTGCTAGTCTATTAATGTCTGTTCCTATTCATAGATTAGTTGATCCATTGAATCCATCCGTTCTAACTTATATTAATCAATAATATCAGATCAACCACATGATAGAAGATTGAAAAAAAAATAATAAAAAAAGGTACTTTCTGTATATTGTCAACAAGAACAACAACAATCCACTCCCAACAAATTCGATCGAACATTTTATAATTAATATAATATTTATTGAATAGAACAAACAAATCACAATTATTCATTCAAGGGTATCCAATACTATTGATTGTTTAAATGAATCAGTCAGTAATTAGATACATTCATTGAAAGCAATTAGTCCCTTTGGTAAATAAGAAGATGAAGATTATCAGTTCTGATAATCTTCGTCTTCTTATTACATTATCGACATTCATTGAAGTTTATTTATTTATTTATCTATATTCTTATTCAGTTCTTTTCAGAATTATCTAGAAAAGCATCAGAGAATGGAAACACTTATGTTCTGTAGAATAAAAAAAGGACAAATGAAATACTCATAAATCACAATTATAGTAGTAGTAGTAGTAGTAGTAGTAGTAGTAGTATAATGAACGAGAACACAGGTGGGGGTAACCAAAGTATGTTAGTAGAAAGTTACAGAGTTCCTTAGGAAAACGTGAAAACCATACGTTCCATAATTCAATTGCGAATCTTCTATCATTTGTCTCAAACTTTATCATTCCTTCATCGCCATAATAATTACACTCTGTTCCTGTTCTTTTAGATTCGATATTCCTAACCTTCTATTGCCAGATATTTTACTTCTGATTGATGTCTATCGACGGAAGCAGCATACATCATGGTAGCAGTAATAATAATAATTATTCATTAATTTTAACTTATTTCTATTGTTTTCAAGTGTTCTTGTAGTTTTTAAGGTAATTTTTAGAAACTTTAAAGCACTTCGAATTGTGAATGATGTATAGATGAATCAGAATTAGGGATTTAATCAAGATCAGAATTAGTCTGAAATGGGTATTGATTTTTGGACACAAGTGATTAATTTCAAGAGAGATTTCCTGGAGTCCTAGTACAGCTCAATCATATTGGGTCTGAAGCTGTTACCCACCGATGAAATTGTAAGATGCAGCCAAATGAATAAAATCAAACATGTAGCTGATTGGATATCAACTCAGTGGTTTAAAGGTAGAACCCTCACCTTGAGACTTTAAGTCCGTGATTCCGAATCTAGGTAATATAGTCGATATCCATTGTCAAAAAGTCCCACACTAACAAGAAACAACTGTATAGTTCTTCTTGATTTTTAATGATTGTTTAACTAAGGGCACTGATACTTAGCGTTTGAATCGGACGTACTGGGTTCGAGTCCCAGAGTGAACATCAACTCTATGATGCAGGTACATCCAGCTGATGCGTCCTGGATTCCACTGATAACCATTATCCATCTATGCACTGATGTATCGTATATAAACGGATTAGTTAGTTTCCCACAGTTTAATTGAATGAACTAGTAATAATAATAATAATAGTAATAATAATAATAATAATAATAATATAAATATTCCCTTCGATTTTATTTAAACAAAAATGATCAATCATCAATGATAAAATCCCTTGATACTACGGTTTCCATTTCATTATAATTAAATTTGGTCAATGTAATTAAACAATCATCTGTTATTCAAGGTTGAATACTTCCCGTTTCTTGTTATGCGCACTTCTATCATCCCCTAAGGGATTCATAGACAATTGAACAAATTATACATATGCATTCATCATTTGGGAATTGGCTCATTGTGTTTAGTTTTCTAATTGTCCTTCAATTTCTTATGTAATCAGCTACATGATAAGTAAGATAGATATATACAATTCCTATTCATTATAACAATAAATATGACATTGTAAAAACATGGAGAATAGTGAATATCAGACAAGTTCAAGCATTATGTTTTTTTAAAGAGAAGAAAGATATTCAGTTTAAAAGTTTCCATTGAATTAGATTAAACAAAGAGAAAATCTGCTTGAAATTAATTAAAAGGTTCCATACTAAGACGAAACGGCCGTTCAGTGCTTCCAGATTCTTCATAGTGGTCTAGCTTCAATTGGCTCATGGATTCACCTATTAAATTAGTATAATATCCACAAAACCCCTTTCTGATAATAAAAAGTTATTTGAAAAGATAAACCACACTTTAAAGAAATGACGTTGTATCAATAAAATGAAAGTATATAGATAAAGTACAAAATGGATGAATTATTCTTTTAGGGTTATTTTGGAAATCATTATAGTTGAGATTATCCAATTAACTGTTGTTATTTAGTGAATCAATGCTGCATACATTCGACAAGTCCGAATTGGTCCATGACTATCAGTACTGAATATAGTGTAGTTCAGTTCGAAATCTAGTTTGAAATAGCATAAATCTAGTAGAAATTAGTAGCTCGGAGTGAAATATATGAAAAAAATCATTTATCAGTATATAGTACATATTTATTAAATTAACAAAACAACATCTTGAAGTGTTGTATACAACAAACTTATTGAACATTGAAAGAGTTCCCAATAACCTAGGCTTGAATAATATCACCACTGTAAGGTTGCGAAGACCACCACCGAACCGTCATTTCGTCCTAGCATGGTATTCATCAGCAATGCACATACACGATCCATTAAGTCTCACAAGCGAACACTTAGCCAATTACTAGGGATCTAACAGTGTTGACGACTAACTCCAATCAATCCATGATATTGTGCGACCATGTTCTATTGTTTTCAGTGGACAAATGCTTCACACTCGACTTGGTTTAGCTTCATTGATCTAAACCTCCAATGAACTATTTTCAGTGTTTTATAGGATATTGTACAAGCAAAGATAAACTTTTCAAAAAAAAAGATCGACATAATAGTTTTTCAAGCATATAAATAACAAAGGCAATTAGACTAGAAATTAAAGTTTAATTTACCTGATGTTATAGAGTTGAGATCATGAGTCAATAGAAGCTAGACCACCATGGAAAAGCTGGAAGCACTGGACGGCCGTTTCGTCCTATTGTGGGACTCCTCAGCAGGGCGTATCCACGAGTTCCACAGTAGGACGAAACTATTAAGAAAGTAACAGGAAATGAAAGGTTTAAGTTTTAGATTTAACAAGTGGGGGATATATGGGAAAATTTGGTATATAAACATTCTCTTTTAGTAAATACTCTTTAGAATCTTTCATTTGTGATGAGAGTTTTATGGCTTCTGATTTCACGATACATAAGTGGTTTGAAATTTCGGAATAGTTAATGTTAAAACGAAAATTTTATCTAGTTTGAGTCGAATTTTTAGAGAAATAATATATTTCCTAACAGTTAATATCACAGAGACCATAGATAACCATTACGAAGACTGAGCATGTTAAACCGCTGTTTTTTTGTCTAGTATAAAACTATACGGTAGTGCACATCCGTGACACAATCACTTCTGGAACCTAGGAATTTCTGGCCTCATAATGAGCACTACATTTAAAACACTAAATTGTCATTTGTTAACCAACATGTTATTTGATTGGAGATATTAAACAGTAGGCTCTGGATTTAGGTTTCTTTTAAGTCAGCACCATTCAGCAAGGCATGCCTGTTGCGTTATTGGAACTGATACCATCTGTAATAATAGGACTTACATTACCCAGTTTCGTAATCTGTAATATTACCACAGAATGTTTAAGCCTATCTGTCTTTATATTATTGTTACATCCTCGTAACGAATGTTAGCTGGCACAAAACCTATAACTCAAATTTTCTAGCTAACTACTTTCAGTCAATTAAAAATAAACAGCGAATTCAATGACTATAATACAATCAGAAGAGGTTTTATGGAGATTTCAATATTTTCATAGTTGAGATTATGAGTCAATTGAAGTTAGACCACCATGGAAAACCTGGAAGTACTCGACAGCCGTTTCGTCTTATCGCGGGGCTCCTCAGCTATATTATAATCTGTTTGATAAGAGAGAAATGCAGAAATTCATCATATGAATGTATTAAAATAAGTTTTAACTTGTATCACAATTGATTGATCACTGGGTGGTGATCAATCTCATGCGTGTCAAGCCTTCTTAATGCTCATCGAATGCTATTGATCAAGTTGCAATGTGACCACTAGTCTAGATGGCTCGACACTGCGTGCACTATATATTAAGATGGTGGTTGGAGGTGGTCAACAGGAAACCGTGGAACCGGGTTTCGTGCTACTTGGCACTCGTCAGCAAGGTGTACCTGTAATCTTGAGGGAACTGATGCTCCCTGACGGATTCGATCCCGTGTCACTCAGCTTCACAGTCAGAGACGTTACCACTGAGCTATTCGGGTCGCGACCGATCTCCTGTAGGACTGAGATCTAATCACAATTGATTGATCACTGGGTGGTGATCAATATCATGCGTGTTAAGTCCTTCTTATTACTGATCGAATGCTTGTATTTCAATCATAATAAGCAATAATATTGACAATAAACATACTTGTACCATATACAAAAATTAATTACACATTGTTTATTGACTTACAAACGAGCATGAAAAATTGTTTGCATTATTCGTTCATTTTTCATACTTAATAAAACATAATAGAATTAATAAATATCTATATCACAACTCATTTCATTTCTATTTTGTGCTGTTTGTCAGCCAGATCTATCTAACATTTAATACAGATTAGTTTAGTGTGTCTGTCTGTCTATCCGTAATCTATCCTACTATCCCTTCGTGTTTATCTGTGAATATGTAAATATATATATGTACATATATATTGTGCACACATTTTGTAGGGGGTGTGGCGTATACCAAAAAAATTGTTTATAATATTTGCTTCATGTGAAATTTATTTCCCACCCCCCTCTCATATTTTTAAACAAAACAAAAACTACCAGAGTTATTATAATCATTCCTTTTAACATCAACTGTTACATTTAATCCCCCAACCTATAAATGTATACATATCATTTTTACTAGCAGGTTTATACACGTGTATATATATATATAACTTCCCTGTGTGAATAGATAGATAGATAGATAGATGTATGGTGGTGGTGGTAAAATACACTACTAAGGGGTTCGTTTTCTTTTCATGGGAGATTCCTATTTACAATTTATTATAATTAATAATGTAATACAGAAAAGTTTAATAAATTATTCTTGCTTTTTCTTATATTAAATAGAGAAAAAAAGCATATTAATAAATGTCCTAAAGATTATTTATGTATACACATAATATATCATTTTTATTTCTATATTTGATGTGATTTACACATTGAATTGATGATTGTATACCAACCATGTTAAATACATTTTTGTAGATTCGTAAAAACTTATGAAAATACTACATCTCCACAAAAAACCCCTTCTGATCATAATAATAATCATATGCTCATTAGTGACTGACTTCAAAAGATCAGTCCTGGAGTTCTACTGAGAAGCAGTGACCAGTGGAGTTCAAACCACGTGTGTTGTGAGATATCAGCTCACTGAAAACAATCGGTGGATGGTTGCTCAACTTCGAGGATTGGTTGGAGTTAGACATTAACACCGTTGGATGCCGGCCAGCTTGGTGGTCTATCGGTTAAGTGCTCTGGCACGAGACTGGTAGGTCCTGGTTTCGAATCTCGCGAGGCGAGGTCTTGGATGCGCATTGCTGAGGGGTCCTACAACAGGACGAAACGGCCGTCCAGTGTTTCCTTTTTTTCTCTGGTGGTCTAGCTTCAATTGACTCACGCTTTCAACTGTGAAAAATGTGTAATTCAGTGTACAATGCATATACAATATCTGAAATTATTGAAAGAAATTAATACCTTTTATAATCATTTATCGAAATTTTCCCTGTTGTTGACTGTGGTTGATCAATCTTTGTTGTTGTATATGCATCTTGAATGAGTTGGTTTGCAAATAGTGTTATGTCACAAATTTTAGTAATATTTGGTATATAGCTAGCAGTGAAATCTACGACATGAATTTTATCTTATTTGGGACTGACTTTATCCATGTCCCAAATGTTGATTCTCACACTGAGACTCAAACCCAGTACCTATCACTTCAAATGTAAACACCTTATCAACTGAACTGCTTGGTGACGATAACCACTAACTTGTTCAACTGGTTTGAAAGTTTTAAGTGTTATCGGTATTCAGGGAATACATTGTTGATCTTATGAATCCGAAGGTATGGACGTAAACACTGTGATTCGGATAAATTCAGCTGGCAAATTCCATATAGGAAGAAACCAATGTTCTGGATCCTACTGTTACTCACATACTAAATACACTAAGTATTAATGTGAGTCTAAGTAAATTTGTACAGATTGTTTATTATTACTACTACTATTGCTATGAGATTAAAACTATCTTGATCTGTTGAATTATAATTTTCCATAATGGTTCACTTGTGTGATGTAGTAATGTAATAACGAATTTGTAAATATTTCATCCAGGTAGTTCAAGTGTATCATTGTCACTGTCAGCTGTACTGACGTTAATCACTGACGATAACTGCCTTCTAATAATTGCAACATAGTTTTAACATTAAGTAGGAATAATATATTTGTAAAATCTCAGTTTTAACATGTTTCATAAAATGTATACTACGTTACAACTAACATCAGTCAATCATGCTGAACTGATGTCATATTATTTATTTTTGGATGATGATCATACACCAAAAATATTAATTATAAAACTACCCCAAACGATGAGGATCTTAATATTGTACTGTGAAGCAGATGCAACAATGAATTTGCATTATATAATTTTGTCGAAGACATAGGATTAATCCAAAAAGTAACTAATTGTCGGCTTGAGTCATTTCAGTAGGTGTAGACTATCTGATTAGAGGTCAACGTAACTATTATGACCAATGATTGGAATAATTAAGTTATTTCATCTCAACGTGTTGTTATGGTTTTACATGTTGAGCCGATGCATTTAAGTCCCATATTCTAATCGTCAAAAGTTATCGAGAACGCCAATGAGACCTGGAAATGCAGATTTCAATCCAACAGGATGTTGTAAATGAACAATTCTGAGTAGCCTTACAATATTCTGATATGCCTAATCAGTGATTCCTATTTTTTTTAAACAATATTCATCAGGTAATTTCATTTCGAAATGAACACGTTCTTCACATGAGATAAATTTTTGAAAATAATCAGTGGATGCGTTAGTTATGTATGCGAATGAGAACACGTATCAACATCATCATACTTCTTCATATATAATCAAACACAAGTAAAACTTGTTTACAAATGCAATATTTATACTTAGTTAGAGGTATTCACAAGGTGACCCTGAACATAGAGTTTGTCATATCGATATCACTTTTCAACAAAGTGTATATGTAATTTTAAGAGAACTAATATTTCCTGGTCGATTCGAGCCTATTTCACGCAACTACATAGTTTAATATATCAGTACAGAGCTATTCCGACAGTTGCTAATCTGCTTCATGATTAAGATATTTACAACTGATAAATCACTGAGTAATTAGTGACCAATGTGATATTCATCTAGCCTTCTTTTATGATGATCAATTTCTATCGATCAATTCACTTATTATTAACCAAACATTTTCTAACCAAATAAATTCGCTACCGGAGTTATATACTACTTGTAGGTGTTTCTTTTCAAAAAAGAAGTAGTATAGTTTAAGGCAAATTTTATTGATTTAATCACAATTTAAAAATAGAAAATTATCGATATTAAAAAGATTAGCAACTATTATAAAAAAATTTTGTATTTTGTGTGTGTGTGTGTGTATGAAACAGAACCCAAATGGTTTTTTAATTAGGAGAATAGAATATTCCTCCAAATCATTTGTTTGAACGCATAGAGAGAATAATAGTGTGTTATGAACACTGAATACATAAGAGTGTTGTTACCTACTATAGGGTAAAAAAAACGAAATAAATGAACGATCAATCGGCTAAAAAGGCAGATTGTTTCTTTGATTTGTACAATTCGGTTCTACAAAAGAATTAAGAGAAAACAAAAGTAGAGAGGAGCAAATTACTTTTCAAATAAATTAAATTAAAGAATACAAACAGTGTATAAATAGATAGGAATTGATATCAGATAGTTAAGTATCGATGATAGGCGATCCTAGTCAATTTAGATTTCATGTTAATTATTATTTATTAGCAAAGTATGCCTATAACCTCGAAGGGATCAATCTTATCTGCTAGGTTTGTTTACTACTCAGTAAATGATGAATACAAGTATGGATATCATAAAGTTAGAAATATACCTAAGTGATTATGTCATATGATACATTCCTTATTAATATTCATGTTAATTACTCGTTAGAAGTAGATATACGGTCCATGACTTTAGAGTGACTTGTGTAGATTGTTGAGTTTTATAGTTTAAATCACTGTCTAATTTTAGCTAAATAGGTAATAAAGACCAAGAGACATAGTATAGCAAAGTGTTGTATGATACAGTCTTAGTATAGGACCCATATCAGTGCTCATTATGACCCTAAAAGTTATTCAATCCACGTCGGTTTATAATAAAAGTTATGAAACTAACTACTTATGTTCGATTTGTTATATCATTGTATCCAGCTAAAAATATAAACAAGCTGGATGTATTTAGCTTTTAACGCATCGAATGTGGATATTCTTCCTCTTCTCAGTTCAATTGATTATCAGTTTTGTAGTTTACATCAAGGAGCTGAACTTGATGAAACAATTGGTAAAGACCAAAAACTTGGTCGGTAGTTTCCCATTGATGACATTGAATAATAATAACTACTCAATATCAAGAACTAACTGAAGTCAGAATCATACTATTAAGCTATCATTTAGTAGCTCTACTGATTTAACGCTTGGCATAAGATCTACGGGTCCTGAATCCACTTCCCCTTCCATCCAGTGGGATTGCATAAATCCATTACTGTAGAGCTCCAAACTATGGTGAATTAACTATCCAGTATATATATACGATTGTATAGCTTGATAATAAATTCGTTGAAAAGAGATCCCTTCGTTGAACTTCGTATTTTAATTTTAATGTGAAAGCAATTTCACACCTAACCACTCTGGTTAATAAGCTATTATTACCAGGGTGGGTTTTAGGTGAGAACATACAGTTTTTTGAATACACAAAGGGGGTTTGAATTTTCGTTTGGCTAAGGCTTCAAAAAAACCTTAATATACTCCCTTTTACACTTTTATACAACACTACAAAAGCCGAGTTAAGATCAATCTTATGACCTGTTTCGATTATATGTTTGGCAATAGAGGATGAATGAATAATCGAATTGTATACATTTATCAAATGAAACTCATAATCAGTTACTTAGTTACTTACCAAAATTGGTTAACATACTGTAATGAATATTTATATATATACAAACATATATACATGTCAGAAGGAGGTTTTTGTAGAGATTTAGTACATGTGTTGAGAAGAAGAGAATAATATTTCTATCACAAAATGTTCAATTTCAGGAATAATCATCAATTTGTACACAATGTACAGGATTTGATAGGTTTGTTAACAGGGAACATATCTATAAGTGGAAAAAGAAAGTAATATATGTATATAGATAGGAATCTATTAGATTATTCATCTAATCATAAGCTTAAACAATGACATACCAAAATATGATAAATGTAAGTACTTTCATCGTTGAAAGCATGAGTTAATTGAAGCTAGATCACCAGGGAAAACCTGGAAGCACTGGACAGCCGTTTCGTCCTTCTGATAAATATAAGTACGGTTGAGAAATTTTGAGAATATTAAAGTATGTCTGGAATTATTACATTTAGATCAACAGACTTGTAGGCATATAACTAACCTGTAAACTCATACAGAGAAGGTTAATCAACCACATAATTATAGTTAGGATATTTAATGTTTTTTTCAAAACTAGGTTGTTTTCTACGGGATGAGGATACTAACTCCATCTTCAACCCTCCTACTTTAAAACAGACTTGGGACTGATAGTAACCCTAGAAGAGCTACAGTTGAATGATTAGTAACTAGTAACAACTGCAAAGGATTGTCCGGGACAGAGTTCAATGAAGAATTCTGATGGGTTGTCTATGCTCTTCTACAAGGTGTAACAGGTGTAAGTAAGCAAGTAAGAATGAGATAGTCAGTAGGAGTATGAGGACAAATAATGTTATGGAACTAACCAGTCACAGACATGGCTATCCAAGTGAACTGATTAAACGATTATGGGTTGAACGAAATGTGAAAATTATTATTTCTTTCGTGAAGAAAGGTGTTTTTGACATCCGAAACAACAATAAATACTTTCGAACTATATCCTCCACCTAAGAGAATTTAGTAGTATTAAACATAGACAATGTTAATAAAAAACGAACCCATATGTTAATTGGTTTTAACTTATTATATGATTGAAATTAATATATATCCTAATATTTGGTATATATATCCGAATCACCGTCGGATGCTGGCTCAGTGGTTTGGAGGTCCAGCGTCCGTGTGGGGGACTGAGAGTGCTGGGTTCGAGCCCTGTGTGCGAGATCGTGGATGCGCACTTCTGAGCAATCCCACACTAGGACGAAACGGCCATCCAGTTCTTCCAACTTTTCAATGGTGGTCTAGCATTGATCGTTGTATGATTTCAATGAAATTCAGCAATCTCCATAAACCCATGTTGAAAAATATTATTTGTAAATTGAAATAAATTCAGTCATATTATTCTTATCATTCTTATCGTCCTTTGGATCTCGATTATAGTTATGTACTTACACTATTTATGCTTCTTTAAGATAAAATGGAATTACTGTCCAACTTATTTTGGTTATTAGATGATTGAAGACCCTGTTAACGGGTATATATCAGTGAGATTTATTCGTAATCTTGACAAAAGCAACATTCCTCTGTTGGGTTAGCTTTAGTCTAATAAAATATCAAAGTCAGAAATGTTACCAGCTGAGCTGTTTTACTTGACGCTCAGATGTTTACAATGTCTGATTCGAAAATCACTTGTTCATAGTTCGAGTAACACAAATCAGTATTCATTATTATCAGAAGTGGAAATGGACAATTGCATTGATAAATGTTCTGTTTGTAGTGATAAACTAATTTTAGAGGTATCGCACTACTACTCATACTTACGCATCATGTACACCTATTTATTCAATAGTTACGAGTGACATGAAATAAAACCACAAATTTTCTACAATGTTATTAAAACTTGAAGACAGATTAAATTTGATTCTACACAATCTTCTCCATGACAATAAACTTCAGTCGGTTTGCTATCTCAATAAAGATGGAACTAATTATTCATAATGGAACTTCAACTCTGAAAGGAGACCGATATAAAAACAAGTTGTATCCGGTCAATCAATAATATTGGAAACGGACAACAACTGTGTGTCAACTTACCAGTCAGTTTCGTTTGTTTCAAACTATATCTGTTCGATGTGGATGGTGGACAGGGAGACACTTCTTTCTTAGAGTATGGAATATTTTCCCATTCCCCAACACAATTCACACTCTTTGAACATGAAATATTGGAAGACGAATAACTTGATAATTTGTGTGATACTTCAGAAGAACGATAAGCCGAATCAATACAAAGACTGCATTTCTCACGCCCATCGAGATGTGAGTTGCGTATGGGATCAGTATCCTTCCCCTCACTTTTACTTCGTATATGTTCAGCATGCAGATACTTGGAAGTTCTACCAGATGATACTGTGCAGTTTGATGAATTCCTACTTCGAGTACGGCACACACGAAATGAAGTTGTAACTGGTTGAGTGGTCGATACTAGAGATGATGTGTGGTGAGATGCGTGATGTGACATTTGCAATTTGAACGAAATAGGTGAATTGTATTTATTGTCGGTAAACTGTAAGTTTGATGATTTTGTAGTGCATTTATGTGGTGTATTCGGTGGTACCGGATATTCATTTTGATGCGATCGAAGTAAATAACTATCTGAATGACATCTGTTGTTCAAATAAAATGTGGGGACATAATTGACTGTAGTATCCAACTGTTCCCAATGCCATGTTTGTTTATGTCTTGTGTGCTGATTTCGGTGATGACGATGATGACGTTGATTTTCTTGATCACCTTCATTAATATTACAATTGATCGGATCAACAACAGGTTTCATTTGATTCAAATCTAAATCATAATTCCGACAAAACTTTTCAAGACTCTTTTGACATACTAAGTTAAATGTTTGTTGACATTGTTGATTGATATATGGTTTTGTTTGGACTACGTTGTTGTTATTATCATTATTATTATTATTATTATTATTATTATTATTATCCGAATTATATGAATTATTCCATAATTTATTTTCCAATGATTGAAACAAACATCTTGCTGGTTTCACTTTATTACACTCCTGTATCATTCTATTAGAATTCGTTGTTATGTTTACTTGAAGACAATAGTAAATAATCCCTTTTCATTGAATTTATGACTTTAAATTAAGTTTTGTTTTTCAATATTGTATATTTTTCTGTCCACGTGTGTCTAACATTCAACTGTGATTGGTTCGTTATGTTGAAGCAAAAAAAAACATAAAAAAATTAACCAATCAGAATTTCGCAAAAAAATTTTTTATGAAAATTAAAAAAAAAATTTTTTTCTGCAGGGGTAGAGAAATTCACTTCCATATTAACCAAATTATCCTATAGAATATTAGATAAATTACAATGTGTACACGTGAAATTTTGATTTTCTTACCAGCATTTATTATTGATATGAATAGTGAATGAAAAATATGTAATGAAAACATAATTTTCTTTCCTTCATTTCTAACATTGAAGTTAAAATGAGATGTAATGTAGATAAACAATTTATAGGTTTAAAAGTTAGTTTTTCAATAACAAGTTCTGATTATCCTAGATTCGATTCCTATTTAGGTCATTGATATAAACTATATAACTCTGAGATGGTGGAGAAGATTTGTAGCTTAGGTGGGTGATTTGGATGGAGTTTTGTTGTCTGAGTTGGATGGTTTGGTAGTAGAGCTTTCATCGTCCTTCTGAACGACATCATCAGCACAAACTTTGGGTAGAAGTCTCTATTTGTTCTTGATTGGTAATCGTTGTCTTACTAAAATTATCATTTTGAGATTATGCAGAGTTAAAGCAAATAATCCCTTTGATAGAACGATGAAACCAGAAGAACTTCGTTTACTTATTGTTGCGGAGATTGGTCAATTTCATTGAAATCATGAACTAATCAGTGTTAGACTACCATTTAAAAGGTGGAGGCTATGAACTGCCGTTTCGTCCTAGTATGGGACTTCTCAGCAATGCTAAGATTCATGATATAAAATTACGTTAAGTATCGATTAGTATTTACTAATGAGATAGTTACATCAGTAATAAGATGTTCTTTGTTATTGTAGTTCGCCTTTCAGTGTTTGTTTACTTTCTTTTGTAGTTCAATATTCAATTTTCATTTCAAAGTTTTTTTCTAGTAGTCTAATAGTACACTAATTAGTTGCAGTGTTCTATGTAATTAGATGATTTAGAAGAAACGATATAATTCACAGATGTGAGTAACATTGTTCTGTGTTGATTATTTACAGATTTAATGGTTGAATTCATCAGTCGTTTAAAGCTAGACCACCATGAAAAACCTGGAAGCACTAGATTGTCAATGTAATACCTTACTGATAAGTAGACACCAGTGATGAAACAACTGATCAGTAATATAAATTGTTTTATTAAAACAGAAAAAATTGTTTGATACAGGAGTAAATATATTTAAATATAACTTGAAATAGTAAATAAAGATTAGACACACAATCTCTGGATATCAATTTAGTATTCGAAAGGTTAGGTGTTCGCCACGAGATCTAACTATCCTTAATTCAAACCTTAGTTGGATTGTAGCTGTCTACTGTTGAATAGTCTTATACTAGAAAGAAACAGTTGTACAGTTTCTTTTTCATTTATAATAACTGCCGAACTAAAATTAATCTATAATGTAAGCTGTGCACTATATTGTTTAAGTAACTCATCAGTATATATAAATTCAAATGTAATCATTAACATTACTTACTGTACACAATGTTAAGTGATATGGCAAATCAGAACAGGTACTTTTGGAAATTGTAGTTGAATTCATGAGTCGATCTCACTAGATGACCATTTTAAAACTAAAGGCATTGGACAGCCGTTTCATTCTAGTATGGCATTCTTCAGAAGTGCGCACCCACGGTCCCGTATGTGGGGTTCGAACCCAGCACATTCGATCTCTCAAGCGAATCTTTAACCTCTAGACCACTGAGTTGGCATCCAACGGAGTTATCATCTAATTTTAATCGACCAATGATCTTGTATAACTAATCACTCGTTGTCTTTGGTGGACAACTGCCTCACAGCCGAGACGGACACTGAATCACCTAGGTTCGAGTCGCATGTGTAGTTTTGTAGATATGAACTACTAAGAAGTTCCATACTAGGACGAAACGGCCATACAGTGTTTCCAGATTTTCCGTGGTGATCTAGTTTTGCATCGACTCATGAATTCAACTATTAAAATATGGAGAATCGTCATACTAAATTGGATTAAATAGATAATTTGTATGGTTTTTCACCTTACTCCTAATTATTATAGACATAATTTTTATTAAAAGTGAAATATCCTCAAAAGAGAGAAAAAAGAAATCAATAATAAATAACTTGTACAAGAACTTTCGTCTAAATTAGAGCGAATAGTTTCACAGTATTTGAGCGCCGAGTTGATGTAACACATTGGAATTTGAAGTAAATCCGACATTTCGCCTGGCAATCTGGTCCAAGCTTTTTCAAGGATATTTCCTTGATAACTTATGTAATCTATTCTCAGAATATAATTGCTTTTATCTATAAATAAACTGTTGCAATAAATGTTGAAATTTGATGTTAACAGCTGCGGTTTGTTGCCTTTGGCTATAAAGGAAAAAAAAGAAGGAGATAATGTTATCATCTGAAAATGATCAGATTAGTTGAAAAATAAAATAACTTATTTGCATAGTTGAAAGTATGAGTCAATTGAAGCTAGACCATCATGGAAAAAAAGGAAGCACTGGACGGCCGTTTCGTCCACTTTGGGACTCCTCAGTGGCAGTGCGCATCCACGACCCCGCCTCACGAGATTCGAATACAGGACCTATCAGTCTCGCGCGCGAGCGCTTAACCTCCAGACCACTGAGCTGGCCGGTATCCAAAGGTGTTTATGTCTAACTTCAACCAATCCACGAAGTTGAGCAACCGTTCACCGATTGTTTTCAGTGAGCTGATATCTCACAACACACGTGGTTTGAACTCCACTGGTCACTGCTTCTCAATAGAACTCCAGGAATGATCTCTTGAAGTCAGTCACTAGTGACCATATAATTATAATCCCTTCTAAAAATAACTTATCTTTCAAACAGGGAGAGAGAGAGAAGGAAAAGAAACAAAAGGACAGCATCTAACACATAACATTATCCATTTTAATATTGAAAAACTAAATTATCTCATTAATATGCATCAATTAGATTAATTGAATCCAAAACACCATCTACCTACATTTATTTATTCAATATTTTGAAATGGAATAAGATATTTATGATATTGTTTTGATAAGATTAAATATGTTGATGAAATCTACATAAATTACCTTTCTAACTAGAGTATATAAATAACTGGTTAATGAGTCCACGTATATGTACATATTCAGGACTTTATCATATTTAGTGTTATTTGTACATTATTTCTTAATTTATGGGTGATGTTAGTCACTAATTCAGTCAGTCAGTCAGCTACAACGTAGGACCAGGCACATATATGCATCGGTTCAAGTTGCCGTACCACACTCATTAGCACAACAAGATGAACACCGGATTCATAGAAATAGTTAATTTAGTGGTGGTAGTATATAAAAGATAGGTTGTATATAAGGATATAGTATAGGAAGGAGGAACGTTATGAAGCAATTTTAATCTCAAGGTTCAAGGGAAGATAAAGAGTGTATACACCTACGCCATTGTGATCGATTTTCAGCCATGTCACCTAGAGTCTCCAACCATTGGTTACGATTGACATGCGGACCCCAACCAGGTAGTCTGCATATACCAACATGGCTTAGACTAGAAATTAATGACTTCAAGCACTGATGGTGACTGATTAATACAAGTCGAAGTAATTGTTATCTATCTTAATCTAGTATAAGAGTTCTCAGAAATGCACTTTTATCTAAACCCTGAGATCTTGTAGATAATTCTTTATCATTCAGATTAGCCAGTAAGAATCTTTATAGTCAACAATTCTAACTATAAACAGTTAGTAATATAGAGAATAATATTCTAGTGTCATCAGTCATAACTTTCTTACTATTAAAGAGTTTTATACTGAGCTTGGTGAGTCTCGACATAGCATATACCTGTGCTTAAATGTGATTCTAAGAGAGATTAGTAAGTGATAAATTACAAATGGAACATGCTACTGAAGGTAGTCGATTATATTCCTAGTCAAGGTCTCAGCCTACATACCTCTCCCTAGGTTCTTCTAGTTATAATTTCTCAATTTTCTCATTAACACAGCTAGTCAAGGAAACATTTAAAGAAAGTGTATTCTTCCAAATCGGACTTCGTGGATGGTAATGTCATGAAACAACTATTCGTTATTTCTTTGATCAACAAGTTGATGTCAGTTCATGATGAAGAACAAAAATGATTTGTATGTCTAATTCAAAATAATTATAAACAGAGATTTACATACCGGTTGCTTAATCATAATATAAAACTGATTGGACATTGAACTTGTCATGAATCATTACTTACTTACTTATTTACTTACGCCTGTTTCTCCCAATGGAGCATAGGCCGCCGACCAGCATTCTCCAACCCACTCTGTCCTGGGCCTTCTTTTCTAGTTCTATTCAGTTTTTGTTCATTCTTCTCATGTCTGTCTCTATTTCTCGACGTAATGTGTTATTTGGTCTTCCTCTTCTCCTTTGACCTTCAGGATTCCATGTGAGGTAATTATCAACGCGAAAGAGTTACTTTCATCAGAAAAAATCCTGTCAGTTATCTAAAAAAGGTTTTTATTAACCTAACACAGTTATCTAAATACATAGACGGTATTACATTAGGAATTTGTACATATTGTTAGATTTCCTAGTTTGCATTTACAAATCAAACTTAGTTAGGTAAACATTGAAAAATTGAAAATGAATGGATTGCTCTTCAACAGTGAGAATTTACATTATACACTATGATATTCAACAGTTTCTATTAACATATGTATGTTCAGTGGTGACTAATTTCAAGAGGTGATTCTTTAATCGTAGTGAGATTCCCTGATTAGTTGAGTTCAACCATTTTAAATGTGGAGCAGGTACTTACCAAATGATGTTGGAAGATAGTTATACACCTTAATCAATCGATTACAGCTAGACAGCGTAAATTATTAGTTGAAAACCCAGTGATATATGAGTTAAATGTTCACAGTGAGACTAATCGAGTTTTAGTCTAAAACTCGGTGGGTCTTTGAATACACACTACTGAAGAGTCTTATTCTAGGGCGTAGCATTACTTCTTGTGTTCCCTTGTTTTTTTTGTTCTCCATCTGAAACCACTCTGTTATGTAAATTATGAAATTATCATGCTAACCGTTTTTCATTTGAAAATTAATAATACGATTTGGAAATAATGACGAAACCTTAATGTTAAATGATATTTCAAGAGAATTTTGGATGGAACATCTCTAGCTAACATTGAATAACACACGTGGCTAAAATGTCATGCAGTGATTATTAAGCTACGATTCAAGGAAAAAGCTTTAACGGATAAATTACCATACTATACTTCTGTGCACAAATTCCCCACTTTTAGAGACGACCCATTTGACTTCGTGGATAAATTTGACTGAACATTCTGGTTGAGACAGATTGCCAAAATTAATCAAATGCTCAACAATAAAACGCACCTGATTTCCATTCACTTTTGGACAAACATGTCACTTAGTACTATGATATATTTAAAGGAAGTCTGTTTTTGCAGTCAATACAGCCTGTTCCACAGGAGTAAATTAATTGAATCGATGAACGGTTAGGTAGGTGAAAAAAGATTTTACTTGTTATCTACCGGATAGGGCAACTGTTAGAGAATACATTTCATGGCTCAGATAAATAAAATCATATAACGATCTCTAATTTACTTACTTACTTACTTGCATCTATTACCCATCGCGGAGGAGAATAGGCCACTCACCAACATTCTCCATTCAACTCTGTCGTGGTCTATCTTTTCCAGTTGTTTCCAATTACTATTCATCCTTTTCATGTCTGCTCCCAATACCCTAAATAATGTGCTCTTTCTCCTTCTACTTATCCGTTTCGCTCCAGGATTACAAGTTAGCTCTTGTCTCATGATGCATTTTGGTGATTTCTGTAATGTATGTCCTATCCACTTCCATCGTCTTTTCCCAATTTCCTCTTCAGCTGGAAGCTGATTGCTAATTTAGTTAGTACAAATTTAATAAAGGTCCCATTTCATTATTATTATATTATTTACGACTACAAACATATAATACTTGGTAATGACTAGTAGGATAAGAATTTAAAGTGTATTGTCTTTACGTTTTAATTAGAGTTAATTAATTGAAAAGGTCTAGATTAATATATTGACGTTACTAACGAGATTCAAGTTCAGTGCCTGTTGTATCAAACATCGACTGAAGTGGACAGTTTTTTATCCTAAAGTATTGTGGATATTGTTCAGTTTAAAATTTCAAATCAGCAACCAACATTGATTAAATAATTATTAGAAACTACGAAACACTAGGTAATCATTCAATACTAGAATGGGTTTTCTCATCTGTGCGCATCCATGATTCAATTAGGGATCGAACCCAAAACGTTGAGGATAAAATTAAGTGCTTATTGAAAGCTCTAAAGTTTATGAATTTGATCCCTCACTGATTTGTAAAGCCCTACTGCTGAGAAGTTTCATACTAGGATGGAACAGTCATCAAATGTTTCTTGGTTTATAATGATAGTTTAACCAAAGTCAATCTATGATATAAAACCCTAACGGAATGGTTAAGTAACTGTCTAAAATAAACTTTCCTATAGAGATTCAACACTAATCACAATTGATTGATCACTGGGTGGTGATCAATGTCATGCGTGTCAAGTCCGGCACGAGTAGCTCAGTGGTAACGTCTCTGACTGTGAAGCTGAGTGACACGGGATCGAATCCGTCAGGGAGCACCAGTTCCCTCAAGATTACAGGTACACCATGCTGACGAGTGCCAAGTATCACGAAACCCGGATCCAGGGTTTCCTGTTGCCCACCTCTAACCACCATCTTATCTCAATTCAACACTAATGTTAACCTTATAAATTTTTATAGTTACCAACTGACCTGAATGTATTCGACCAAGTATTACAATAAGACTAGTACACGTGTAAGCTTCCGCCTCTTCTCAAAATATCTAATTTAAAAGTCTCACAATATTCAATTCTCTGAATACGATTCTATCTAATTTCCCTTACAGATACTTAGAAACCAACATGGTCTGATTTCTTGCAACCGGTTTTATCTTCACTCATCATAATTGAAAATTATCTCAATAAAAATGATGTTAATAAATCGATCTATATCAAACAATAAAAGAAATTAATTCATGACTCCCTTAGGCAAAATAAAATTAAGTTTAATGAATAAATTATCCAATATATAAAGATTAAGGGAATAGGCATCTGGTCTTTTTGAGTTTTCTTTTTTTACTATATTCCCCAGATGTTTAATCATGATGTCAATATAGACTGATGAATGGATAATTAATAAAATGCCATTTTGATGCTTACAACTGGTGATTTGAAACAGTAGCCTTTTGGTGATAGTCTAACTTACATATATACGCTTTTCATCCCATTTTCCCATTACAACATAATCAGTAGTAGTGTTGTGAACGAAGATTTGATGAGGAAAACCAATTTATGGTTTAATAAAAAGTCACACAGTGGCTTAGTGAAATATGAAAATCATACATTTAATACATCATTTGTACATCTTCGTAGTGTTGTCTTTTACATGCTTCATTATTCCTTCCATTCTGTTGTTATTTCTATTGCTCGAAGATTTCTTTCCTGTTCTCTTCACTGCAATCTTCTGCAGTTAGATATTCTACTCCCGATCGGTGATACATCCTACTTATGTCTGTTGACATAAGTGGCGTACACCACTGTAGAAATAGTAGTATTGTGAAAGAGAACTGAAGTGGGGGCAACCAATTAATTATTTAATGCAAAAGTATAGAGTTCTCCGGTGAAATGTGAAAACCATACATTAAATACTTCGTTCGTAAATCTTCCATCAGTGGTCTCAAACTTGATTGTTCCTTCATTGTCTTTATAATTACGCTCTGTTTACAGTTCCGTTTCCTTCAATTCTATCTCTGAAACTTTTTACTGCCAGACACTCCACTTCTGAGTGATATTCCATGCTACATATATCTATCGACATATGTAGCGTATACCACAGCAGTAGTAGTAGTAGTAATATTATGAGTTAGTAATTTCAACTTGTTATTTTGATAAAAGCGTCATTAAAAAGAAATTCATGGATGGGGATAAACTTCACGTTTCCAAGTGTATTGTAGTCAGTAACTGAGGTCATGTTTTCATATATTTAATCACTCAATTGTAAATATTTCGGAATAATTTTTACTATAGAATTAATTGGAGGTACAATATTTGCCATGTTGTAATTTTTGTTCCATCATGACTGATCATGCTATACTTGGCACATCCGTGGCACCATGAAGTGGTATTTCCATGGATATAACTATATATATGTTAACTTGTTCTTCATTTGCAACGGTTGTCTTACTAAAATTATCAGTTTAGGGTTATAAAGATTGTTAAATTTCATTGAAATCATGAACTGATCAATGCTAAACTACCTTGAAAAATGTGGAAACACTGGACGGCTCATCAGCAGTGCACATACTTGATCCCTGATGGGAAACTTGAAACCACACTAGGACCAAATGCATGTTCAGTGCTTTCAAGTTTTCAAAAGTTGTCTAACATATATCGGTTCATGATTTCAACGAAACGTATTGATATAATTCGTTTTATGAGAATTTCAGGCTAGTCGAAGTTGATTTTTTATTTAATGACGAACACATACCAGTCTACTGAAAGCTTACGAATACTAGACACCATTTCATCCCAGTTTAAGGGATCTTCAATGGTACATAATAAAGATCGCAAGTGCAGTAGAATTTTATAAAATTCAAGTCCCTTAACGTCCATAATAGTTATAAAAAAACGACTGGAAGATAAATAATTGTCCAAACTATTTTCTTCAGTCAAGTTTTGATGCATAGTACAGCCTTAAAATCTGATATGTGAATTCCATACAATATATTCTTATCTCTTTTCCATTAACTTAAGCTTAGGACTTATCAATCGCTGAGTAGGGTTCATCATCATATTTTCCTAATCCATTAATGTCAATTGAATCTCATCGAGTCCAAAAGAAAGCTTCAATTATCTTAGTATTTCAGATGCACCATTATGATGAGTACGAAACTCGTATATGACCTGTGTCAATAGTATCTTGTCTGTTACCTTCAAAAACGTAATATAATAAATTTAGAAAAAAACTTGGTATCATAAACAAACAAGATTTTATCAGAAGGGGTTTTGTGAAGATTTCAGTATTTTCATCGTTGAAATCATGAGTGACCAGTGGATTTCAACCAGGTCTGTTGAGAGATATCAACTCACTGAAGACAATTGGTGAATGGTTGCTCAAATTCATTCATTGATTGAAGTTAGACATTAATACCGTTGGATGCCGGCCAGCTCAGTGGTTTGGAGGTTAAGCGCTTGCGCGCGAGACTAATAGGTCCTGTGTTCGAATCTCTCGAGGCAAGATGGTGGATGCGCACTGTTACTGAGGAGTCCCACAATAGGACGAAACGGCCGTCCATTGCTCTCAGGTTTTCCATGGTGGTTTAGCGTCAACCGACTCATGATTTCAACGATGAAAAACAAGATTTATATTTTAAAAAAACATCTAGATGAGTGACAAATTAAGTATAACAATGAAAGATATCTTTTCAATAAACAACATATGTAAGTAGTCATTAATTTTAAACACTAATATAAAGACAAACAAACAAGTTGGGGGAAAAAAACTAGGTCACTATATGTATATGGCACATGTATATATTCATTTTCATGAAATCAGAATATTTAGAAGAACGTGCAAAATTCCCTGTTTTATTTTTTTGGGAGAGGGAGGGGTAAATAATGACCCAACTAATCAAACGGTAAACAGTAATTTATATAATTCTTATAATAAATTAAGGCACATGTGCAATGATAATAATAATATTTTCTTTTCTAGTTAATAAGTATATTTTAATTACTGATAGGATAGATGGAAAGTAATGGATAGTCAGAATATTTCTTAAATAAGAATATTTTTTATATTGTTGAAGCTAGACCACCATGGAAAATCTTCACAAACCCCCTTCTGTTAATGATCACATGCTCACTAGTGACTGGCTCCATGAGGTATTTCCTGGAGTTCTAGTGAGAAGCAGTAACTAGTAGAGTTCAAACCACATCTGTTGGAAGATATCAACTCACTGAAGACAATTGGTCAATGGTTGCTCAACTTCGTGGATTGGTTGAAGTTAGACATTAACATCGTCGGATGCCAGTCGGCTCAGTGGTCTAGTGGTTAAGCGCTCACACAAGAGACTGGTAGGTTCTGGGTTCGAATCTCACAAGGCGGGATGATGGATGCGCACTGCCAAGGAGGATTCTCACAATAGGACTAAACGGCAGTCCAGTGCTTCCTTTTTTATGGTGGTTTAGCTTCAATTGACTCATGATTTCATTTATATAGAATATTTTCTTGTTGAGATTAATTTCGACTGAAATTTATTTTCATCTCAGATCGATATTAACTAAGAGACTAATGAAAACTAGAAGTAATCAGGTAACCATTTCATTTTTAAAATGGAACATTAGTGTATATCCATAACCTATCTATCTATCTATCTATCTGTTTTGCTTGTCTGTCTGATGTTCACTGAAGTAATTCAGTATGTTATTTCACTGCTAATTAAGTAATAGTTATATACTTTTATTGGTTTGCATAATGAAAAGTAAAATCTCTCAAGTTCGTTCTGTTGCAACAATTTAAAAATCCCCATTGAATATTTTAAAATAAAGAACATTTGAGGGAACAATAGTTTTCAATAACTTCGTCATCAGGCTTTACAGTTATAAGTCCATAGTTATTGTGATATTTTACAAAGGCCAAAATCAAGCATATCATAATGGATTTGACAATGTTATATGTTAAAAATGTTGAACGTTTGCATCTGTTACGAAATATGTACTTCAAAATTGTGTTATTTGTAAATTAGAAAGGTCATTTAATAAAGGTCAGAATGTATTATTTGTTTGAATCTTCCCATTGATGTTTAGGACTACAACTGATCAGTCTCTTATTGGCCATATGTGCATACTCTGCGTATTGCCTCGATATAGTCTTAATTCACAAGCATTGTAAACAAAGATGGATAGTGGTTAGCAGTGGAATCCAGGACGCGCGTTTCCTCGTATTTGGAACTCGTCAGCTGGATGTACCTGCATCTCAGAGTTGATGTTCACCCTGGGACTCGAACCCAGCACCTTTCACTTCAAACGCCATCACGTTATGCACTCAGCTACTGAGTCCTGATAGCCAGTCCTGATAGGTCAGAATGATTTGAAGTAAAAATGTCAAGTCACAATCAGTAATATAGCATAGTAATATAGCAAAAATGGAAATGACAAAAACAATCTTCCTGTATGTCAATAGTTCCTCATTTAAGGGTTAACCACATAACTAAAAATGGACTTTAAACTCAATACTCTTCAGTAATCTTGTTTTCTGCTTTACTGATTTAAATTACCAAAAGATATATTCACTGTTGAATAGAGTTTAATTATGTTGTTATGTAAAATTCAACGAAATAACAGGTCCACAATAATATTTCTCACATTTCCTGATTCACAATACAGAATGATTTCGGTTAAACAACTAGTGAATACCAGAAAATACCAGATAGTTATTTCATCATATTCTGGCACTCTTTGCAATAGTTCAAATCCATTATTTTATCAAGGATAAAACTCAAAGCTAACAAGTTCCGAGGAGGAGTACTTTAATTTAATATCACTAAACCAGTATCCAATTCTATACATTTCTAACTTTAATCAACCTATGATAATATTGTTTGTTATGTAACTTATTTTTTTCTAGTTAGCATTTTTTTTAGCAAGTTAGTTTTTCTATGGGATGGGGTCGCTAACCCCATGCCCAACTCTCCTCCTTTACCCGGGCTTGGGACCGGTTGTAACTCTAGAAGACCTACAGGCGGAGTTGTACTGAGCTGAAACGTAAAGAACTACTACATCCATTTTCAAAAAAGGACAAGTATTCATAAACAGTTGTTTACGCAAAATATTCAACATTCACTGGCCGGATACTCTCAGCAACAGCGTTTTATGGGTGAGGACAAACCAGATTCCAACTGAAGGGGAAATTAGGAAAAGACGTTGAGAGTGGATAAGACATACAGTAAGCAAATCACCAAACCGTATCACGAGGCAATCCCTAACTTGGAATCTGGAATAGAAGCGGAAAAGAGGAAGGCCAAAGAACATATTACGTCGGGAAATGGAAGCAGATGTGAAAAGAATGAATGTTGACTGGTAAGAACTGGAAAGGATTGCCCAGGACAGGGTTGGATGGAGAGTGCTGGTGTGCGGCCTATGATCCTTCACGAGGGGTAACAGGCGTAAGTAAGGTGGATCCTACATATCAACCAAACCGGTTTTCGCACCGGACATTCGCTTTTCGTCCTCTCAATTTCGTAAACAATACCCCTGCCACGAGGAGGCAGTGAGTAGGATTTCCCTGACAGAGGCTGCGTACGCGTGACCGTATGAGAGCATTTCAAGAGAGAGGGCGGGTCCTCCCCACGCCCGACCGTACCAAGGCATTTGGGGGTATATCTATAGTAGTCGCTTGTCATCCTTCTTATGATAGCCTGACGAAAAAAGCTTTTCGTTCACCTAACCTAACAAGTTTGGATTGTTAGATACATATGTTGATAAACCATAAAATTTCATATATATTGTCTAAATCAGATATCATTCAGCCATGATGTCATTTTATGACAGAATTTTTTTAAAAAAAAAATCTGTATTGTCATAGCAATAAACACAAGTTAATTGTCTAAATCACTTATCCATTTTTAATATAATAACAATAATAAAAAGAATAGGGCTTCTAGGTTTTCCATGATGGTCTAGCTTCAATTGACTGATGATTTCAACTATAAAGAAGAACAGTAATAATAATGATAATAATCAGACGTTATATAATACTCATATATGTATATGTATATAATCATTTAAGCGTTAATAAAAATGTGTTCAAGTCAATACATCATTTATTAGATGTGACATAATAAGCATAACTCTTAAAATAGATACACATATCTCACTAAGTGATTATGTTATATTGGAGAGAAAGACAATCTACATTAATCATTTATTCAAACAATTATGCTGGTATATACTTTGAATTAAGTAATAATTATTTGATTTACATAATATTATTGTAAAGTAATAAAGAACTGGAAGAGATTTTCTAGTCTTCTAAAGGATTGGTCAAGAGTATTAGGTTAAGACGTAAACAAGGATCGAACCCGAGATCTTTGGGTTTAATAATGATTAAAACGACTGTTGAACAATTGACTTGAAATCAAGTAACCTACAATTTTTCTCATACTTTTGCTAATGAGTTAATCACTTCTGTGGGTAAGTATTCTAGATAAGTCATATAGTATGAAGAGTCAACTATTTCCCTGGTATAATTAAAAACTATGGATGATTCGATGCTGTTGTAGTTCCCCCAAAATATCTAGGTACGACCAAAGGTGACGATTATCTGATCTACCTCTCCCAATGCTCTCATATGGTCAAGCATATATAGCTACCGACAGAGAAATCCTATTCACTGTCTTTCAGTGGCTGAGGTGTTATTTACAAAGTTAAAAGGATGTAAAGGGAATTTCCGGCCCTAAACTAAGTTTATGAGTATGGAGGATCCACGTAAGAGAGTTATAAGATTTAGGTTTCAAAGCAATGGTTCACTAAGGCTCCAGGATCGTGAGGGAACAAATGATGTATGAATCTATTCTTGATCACCAGCTGCTGTGAGACTACATTTTCTAAGGCTGCTCTCTGCCTTATAAATTAAATCTCTAGGTCAAGGGCTTGAATAATAGCCCCCCCTCTGAGAATACTGCCTGTGTCGGTATCTCAGCCCATATATGACTTGAATGATAACGTCTTTGTATATCTCGTATATATTTTGGTGCCCCCTTGCAGCTATTGAACATTGAACACAAACATCATTTTCTCAGAATATTTTCTATTTGATTATTAAATATTCAAGTTTCTTTTAACTGTTTTAGATTTAAGTCAATACAAAGATTATTGTTACATCATACTTACAGTATCTCATAATCAACAGTAAATAGTTAATGTTACTTTCGGTCTTATTCCAAGTTAACTGGAATAATTCGTAATAACTCAGTGATTGTTAATTGTTTGTACTAATAATACGTTGGAAACAGTGTAAGGTTATCCTTATTCAATGAAAGTGTAATATCAGAAAGGGTTTTGTGGAGATTTCGGCAATTTTATAGTTGAAATCATTAGTCAATTGAAGCTAGACCATCATGGAAAACCTGGAAGCACTGGACGGTCGTTTCGTCCTATTGTGCGACTCCTCAATGGCAGCGCGCATCCATGATCCCACCTCACGATATTCGAACCTAGGACCTATCAGTCTCAATGAGTAAAATAAACTATAAACTTAGACTAATGTTAATCACTTACTAAACATTTTCAAACATTGTTTCATGTAAACATTTATGTGTATTTTATTGTTACCGATCTTTATTTATTTACTTATATGTAACAACAATTTATGTATCAAGTCAATAGTTCTCAGTACAATCACTGTAATTTCAAAATAATGACTGATTGGATTCATCAGTCTATGTAAGTTAGACCATCATTGAAAATCTGAAAGCACTAGACGACCGCTTCGTTCTAATATGAGACTCCTCAACAGTGCACATCCACAATCTCGCATGAAGGATTCCTAATTGTTGAAGTAAAGTTATTTGTTAATATCTAACAACAAAATTTATTAATAATCTCCATAATCATTAGAAGGGGGTTTTGTGGAGATGTTAGTAATTTTATATGGTTGAAATCATGAGTCTATGTAAGTTAGACCATCATTGAAAACCTGGAAGCACTATACAACCGTTTCGTCCTACTATCGGACTCCTCAGCAGTACGCATCCCCGCCCCCACCTCGCGAAATTCGAACCTAGGTCCTATCAGTCTCAATGATTAAAGTAAACTATAAACTTAGACTAAAGTTAATCACTTACTAAACATTGTTTCATGTAAACATTTATTTATAGTTTATCGTTGTCGGGTTTTGTTTATTTATTTATTTACTTATATGTAACAACAATTTATGTATCAAGTCAATAAACATGTGTATTATTTGTTTTCTTTCAACTAAACATGTTTACATATGATAACTTGAAAGTTAATATGATAATAATAATAATAATAATAATGATGTCCGATATGAATAAATCAACCCCCTAATGAAAGAATACTATAGGTATACAATTACTATTACTGTTAGATGTGTTTTTAATAAATGGAAGAAAAAGAAAAGAAAAGAAAAAAGAAGAAAGAAAAGAAAAGAAGAGAGAGAGAAATGTATCAATGAAACATATTTATGATGATAGTTTTTGTAAGCCTGATCAAATAAATATGAATAGAATGATAGAATATGTTATCAGTTTCCTTTGAAGTAGAAATAAGATAGAATAGAACTAGAAGTTTAGAACTATATATACACACACACACATACACACTCATATGCACATGTATATACTGCATTGAACTTCAACGAATACATTTCATGAATCTATATGAATTTTCTTAACCGATATTGTATCAAATTCAATTAGTATTATATGTTTGAATCTTCCCATTGTTGTTTAGAACTGCAACTGGTCAGTCTCTAATTGGCATATATGCATACTGTGTGTATTGCCTTGATGTAGCCTTAATTCACAAGCATTGTAAGCAAAGATGGATATATCCAGCTCACGAATCCCAAATAGGACTGGATTCCACTGCTAGCTACTATCCATCTTTGCTTACAATGCTTGTGAATTAAGGCTATATCGAGGCAATACGCACAGTATGCACATATGCCAATTAGAGACTGACCAGTTGCAGGTCTAAACATTAATGGGAAGATTCAAACAAATAATACTAAGTGAATTTAAACTTCACCCCATTGCACCAGCAAGTGCCTATCAAGACTCAGTAGCTGAGTGGATAACGTGATGGCGTTTGAAGCGAAAGGTACTAGTTTCGAGTCCCAGAATGAACATCAACTCTGAGATGCAGGTACATCTAGCTGACAAGTCCCAAATAGGACGAAACGCGCGTCCTGGATTCCACTGCTAACCACTATCCATCTTTGCTTACGATATTGTATCATTTGTAATTGATATATTTGAATACTTTGCATTTGTATGTTTCAATGTGGATAAAGTGTGAGGATAATCATTCTTTTTTCGATGTTCAATAAAAGTGAGTTATCTAACAGTTTTGAGAATCTTTTGATTTATTTTTTTAGGTGGATATCAGGGTGCATTGTTCACTGTGTATTTCTTTTCAGTCATCTAATGTTATTTATATATGTCTTTATTAAAGACGTTATTATAGCGCATCCCAAATTGGAAATTGAAATGAAATTTTCAGCAGAAATTTTACTCTTATATGGAGCATTTACTCATTAACTGATCAGAAAGATGCTAGATATTACATACATACCGAACATTGAAGAGTAGATGAGCTACGATTTCACGGATATGTGTTCTATTCTTGGATAAATAATGAAATAACTTCATACGTTTATCGTATGTATGCAATACAGATGTTTACAAGCAAAGGACTTTACTATTTTAAGATAAAAATGATCAGTATGGGGATTTGTGGATGGATGAAGGGTTGTGGAAGATCATGAATGGATTAAAATTAGATATTTACACTGTTGGATACCGACTCAGTGGTCTAGAGATTAGGCGTCTACGCGGGAGACCGAAACTCCTGGGTCCGTGTCATGCATGCGGGATCGTGGATGAGCACTTCTGAGAATTCCCGTACTAGGACGAAGCTGCCATTCAATGCTTTCAGGTTCTCCATGGTGGTCTAGCTTCAATTGATTGATGAATTCAACTATAAAATTACTAAAATCTCCACAAAATCCCCTTGTGATAAAACGGTTTTTTCCATGCACCTTGAACAAGTAAATAATCTTTTAGAATTATGAAATGTTTAAAAGAATTTTTTCTTTATTGTTTATTATTTATATGATGCATTCACCTAACAACTCTAAACAGAATAATGTATAAGATTTCTATATTCATAAGGTGACCATTAGGTTGAAATTTCATAGTTAGCATATATTACTTCGATTTACTTATAAAATGACATGAAATAGTTAAATATCATTTTTGTTGTTTAGAAACTTTCGAATAAGACATAACTCAAAGTTAATAGATGGAGTCAGTTGACAGGAAACATTGGACTAAATTTACACTATTCGGTACTAGTTGGTATGGTATATCCGTAGTCTAGAGTGGACTGATGCTCTCTGGATGATTAGACTCTGCGTTACCTATCCTTGTACTCAGAGACGTCACCACTGAGTCAGTGGAACCTCTACTGACTTCCTGTAGAACTGAGATGATTGATTACTGAGTAGTGATTAAGTCATACATGACGAATGCCAAATCTTACGAAGCCTGTATCCATGATATTCTATCGACTACATCCAACCATCAACTTACATTTCAATATAGCACACGAGATGTCGAGTACCTTACACTAGTGACCACATTACAATTTCATCGATAGACTTCCATCGGCATTGAGAAGAACTTAACATACATGACGATTTATTTTGAAAGAAGGATGCAAAAATACATATAAATCTTCATCAAACATTCAAGTAATTAAAATGTGTCTAATGTAATACAAGGTTATCATCCCCGACGGTACTAGCGTAATTAAATAACTTTGGTGGATTTTCGTTCAATGAGATGAGGGGTTTAAACATGAGCCTGTCAGGAACCTTCTGGACAATATCATCAACATAAACTTCAGATAGAAGCGAGTTATGAAAATTTCTCATTTCCAGCAATAGTAGTTAACAAGTACTAGTATACGGGTTTATTGGAAACTGTTAGGTTTTGTAGTTTATATTATACATTGATCTTAGTTGAACAGTCATTGAAAACCAAGAAACACGTGACAGCTGTTCTTAACCCTAAAGTTTAACCCATCACAATGCACATCCACGATTTCTCTAAGGATTAAGGACAGGAAGTTCACGAGTTCCAACGAGAGCTTAACCATTAGACGACTGAGTTGTCATCAAATAGTTAACATTTGTGATGGAATTTTGTTCTCTGAGCTGGATAGTTTGATCGTGGAGCTTTCGTCGTTCTTCTGAACGACATCTTCAGCACAAACTTTAAACTTCTACTTGAAGAAGAACTATGAAAACTTCACGACCAAACCAACCAGCTCTACCAAAATCATCCACTTGAACTGCAAATCTTCTTCACCATCACTTAATATTTCTTTCTATGATCAATTCTCGATACTGTACAATCATTCTCAAATAATAATTACCTCATTTGTAACATGACAGAACTCTATTGATCATACGAATTATCTAACCGGTTCCTTTTGATCTTTAGCGGCAATTGAATTAAGATCAGTTTGTGAAATAAAAAAAATAACCCTTTGTTTCTGTCAACTTAGATAAGTTGGAAAACAGAATCAAAAAAAGAGAACAGCAATAAAACAAAAGAACACAGATTACTTGTGATTAATAATTATTTATTATTAAAATTAATAACTTTAATCCGATTACATGTATAGATGATTACGTAATCCACATGAAATGATAATAAAAGACAAAAAAAAATAGATTTTCTCAAGTGGATTTTATTATTAAACTGAAATAATTAATTATAAATAATGATCAGTATTGTAAAGTGTGAACACGTATGAATAAATAAGATGTATATCATATATATTTTATCTAGAATTGTTTTAATTGTTTAAACAATGAGATATCAAATCATTGAAAACAATGGTGAATGGTTGCTCAAACATCGTGGATTGGTTGAAGTTAGATATTAACACCGTTGGATGCCGGCCAGCTCAGTGGTCTATCGGTTAAGCGCATGCGCGTGAGACTGATAGGTCTTGGGTTCGAATCTCGTGAGGCGGGATCGTGAATGTGCATTGCTGAGGAGGAGTCCCACAATAGGACGAAACGGCCTTTCAGCGCTTCCAGGTTTTCCATTGTGGTCTAGCTTCAATTGACTCATGATTTCAACTATATGATTGATTCGTTAGTAAGATTTTAAATCTTATAGGTTACATTAGTGACTGACTGTAGTTAAGCCTATAATTGAAAATTATAAAATATTGGTCAATTTATAATTGATATCATGAATGGAATAATCTTAGACCACCATTGAAAACTTGGAAGTATTGGATAGCTGTTTCGTTCTAGTATATAAAACTTCTCGTCAGTGAGCATCTATGATCTCGGAAATGGGATTCAAACTCAAGGCCTTTGGTCTCGCACGCGGGATCGTGGATATGTACTGTTGAGGAGTCCCATACTAGGATGAAATGGTCCTTCAATGTTTCCAGGTTTTCAATGGTGGTCTAACATTGTTTCATTCATGATATCAATCCAAACTCAATATTCCTCACAACCCTATGCTAATAAATATTAATCAATTGTTTCATATTAGTCGTAGTAGCAGCAGTAGTAATGTAAATCTAGGACTTTACCCGGGATTAAGTATAGAATAACCATATCTCATAGCATGAATGTAATCTTTAGGCCACCGAACAGGTATCTAGAGATTTACATATATAACTTCAATTATTTTGTATTATAATACAAATAACTACTGATATTATTTAGCGGATATATTCATTACACTTAATATGGTTGAACTTACTGGTCACGGGCTTATACTAGAACTTATAAAATGGGTGTCGCTTACAGAAGATAGACAAGGGATGAGTTTTTCTCATCATGCTACATTGACTTTCGACTCATCTGAATAATGTCAGTACGCAACTCTTCTTGCGCTTTGGTATTTTAAAGTTGATTTTTTGTCATAAATTGATGTCGGGCTGGGGAAGCATTGCATTATATGGTTGGCCTTGGTATGATACCCTTTAACGCTAACATATTCATATTCTTATTACAAACGGAATACAAGATTTATAAGTCTTGAAGCAAATATATTTTCATTAAGACCACTGATTTGGAATTCACGAATTTACATTTTTGGCTTGGTTTACGTAAGATTTCTTATCACCGAGAGGACGTTTTTAAGACGAACAAATTCCAAATTTAGAATTACTGAAATTTAGGAAATATTAAGAAATCGTCTCGACCTAATCTGTGGAATGTTCAACAGTGGTTAGCAACTAATCCAATCCAAATAATAGATTCATCTCTTACAGAGAACGCAGTACCATGTTCTTCTTCAGCCTACAGTGTAAACTCTGTCGATGAAACATATGAAACTATTTATATACTATCCAGTTAACACATTATGATAAGTGCGATTTTATCTTTCTTAAAAGTTATTTTTATATATTACTCATTCACAAATTTCAGACCTCCTTAAGTGTTTACACTTTCAAGTAGATATTCCGAGGTTACTTTAATAACTTCAGGTACTTTATGAAAATAAGTGTACCTTACTGTCCGTTCAAAATAATATCTCGGTAACTGAATAAGCGAATTACTTAAAAGTTTCATTGGATAAAGACCAGTCAATGAAAGCTGATGATTCAGCCTTAATAGTACTGTCGTAACGTCTCTGACCATCAAATATGATGATATAGGTTTCTAAATACCCTTTGAAAAAAATTAATTGAATCGAAAATGACAAGTTTATTTGTTGATAAGCCTCAAATATTACGCAATCTAGTTCAGGGATTTTTATTGATACAAGGTAGTTAGAGCTAATCAACATAAAACAGTATTCGACCTAGGCTTTATGATCATTCGAGGTTGTCAGTAAAGCATGCCTAAAACCTAAGGTAATCAATGCTTCCAGTGAACTTTTAATCCAGTTTCACATCAAAAACATTATCATTGAGCTATTCAGATAGTAACCACTGCTGCTTATCTCATAAATACTTTGACGCACTAAGTCCAGTCTAACATTTTTATTGAAGTTCTTTATCATCTTACTGAATGGCGATAGGATGATTATTACATTTCACGAAGTAAGTTATAAAAATGGGATTAGTTTACTACGAAGTATAGTACTACACAAAATTATCAATAATTACAATCAACAATAATGAAATTGAAATAAAAGGGGGTTCATAAATCAAAGAATAAAAACTAGGTCAACATTGAAATAACACGTAATATATGAAAGAATAAGAACAAGATCATGAGAGGCTTTAATAGGAAGAAACAGTTAAATAAGAAATACGTGCTTCAAAAAGATAACCTGGGTAGTTTAATTATACACTGTATATATCCGTATATCATTAATACTAATACTGTGGTGTATGCTACTCATGCTGACAGATATAAGTAGTATGTAACACCATTCAGAAGTGTAATGCCTGTCAAAAGTGGATTGAGACGATTGAAGTAAAGGGGAAACAGAAAGGAATTGGAATTAAAGCAGAATCGCAAGAATCATGGAGGGTGTAAAGGACAACCGATGAAAGATTTACGAATGAAGTATTTAATATTTGGTTTTCATAATTTATAAAGACACTGTAATTTTGCGCCAAAATGAATTGGTCTTCCTCACTTGAGTTCACGTCCACTACACTGCTACCACCACTACTATTAAAACTACTAATACTGCTGTATTGAATGGGAACTCAAATGAGGAAAACCAATTTGTTGTCTAGTGCCAAATCATGCAGTGGCTTAGTAAAATATGAAAATCATACATTTAAAATATAATTTGTACGTCTTCGTTGCGTTGCCCTTTACACACTCCATTATTCCTTTAATTCTGTCGTTTTTTCGATTGCTCTCAGATTTCTTTTATGTTCTCTTCATTTCAGTCTTCTGCTTCCAGACATTCCACTTCCGATTGTTGTTACATACTACTATTATCTATCAGCATATGTAGCATACACAATACTACTCCTATTATTGTTATTGT
>NC_031499.1:6249979-6344052 GCF_000237925.1 Schistosoma mansoni | reverse complement strand
GCTTTAATAGACAATTTGTGTCATCCATACTCACTAATGATAACTGTTTTTTTTCGATTTTACATCAAGGACTGATTGCAAGTTAGACAATTATTGTAAATCAGGAAGTACTCACGAATCATATCACGGATTACACCCAGAACTCTGATTTCTTTCAGCAAGTCCTTAACCGATAAGCCACTGAGTTATTACACAATAGTTTGTATTTTTGTTGGTAACACTACACAACCATCTTCCAATAACATTGGGATGCAATTACCTTACACCTGATATTGTTGAACTCCTCATTGGAATTCTTGGGTAACACACCTTGAAATTAGTCACTAGTTGACACTGTTGAAAAGTGCCGTACAAAGAAATAAGTTATCTTGTGTTTACTGGTTTTCATTAACTGTCTTACTAAAATTAATATTTGATGTAAGCAAATGATGTCCACAAATGTAATTTTACAAAAAAAATATTTCTCTTACTTTAAATCAAGGACTGTTCTTAGCTAGACTACCACTGAAAACCATGAATTACCGAGTAAATGTTTTGTCTTATTTAGAAACTCTTCAGAAGCTCTGGTACGTGACTCGACCACTGGGAAACGAACTTAAGACCAGTATCTCACTTGAATGACTGAATTCTAGATCGTTAGGCCGAAATCCGGTGGTGTACATATATAAATCCAAACAACTTACGATACTATATGACCATATTCACGTGGTAAACTGTGAAAATTCTACAATCTTCATAGAACACTATACTGATAAAACTGTTTTTGCTTTCCAGCAATAACATTTGACATGTATTAGGTCAGATATATGATTTTATTACTTTAACATACAAATCATAGGTGCTTTAAGCATGATTTATATCATCTCTTTACCCAAAAAAATCACGTACTGATATGGTCAATTACAGTTTGGTTAGTTTTCTGATAACTCTTGATTCTTTCATTATAACAATTATATAATACAATTAAACGAGTGATTGGAAGAGAAGAAAAAATACAAAGAAAAGTCAGGTAATCTATAACATTACAAAGATAAATGAATAATTATTCAATATGACAATATAGGGTGATGGATTGCTTTTTGTGATGTATAAGTGATTTACAATGAACCAAGGGGAATTAGAATGCTAGTTGTTTTGAGATAGTAAGCAGAATTAGCTGGATGAAGGTTCTGTGATGGTCAATGCTCGTCAGTAAGATATATCTGTAGTCTTGATGGGGGCTGATTCGAACCCATTCCAACCAGCTTCACAGTCTGAGGTGTTGGGACTAAACTATTTGGGTATTGACTGACTTTCTGTAGGTTTTATTCTCACAGAAAGCATATATTCTATCAAATTTCACGCACACGTTCCTGAAGAGTGCTAACTAGCATGAAACTTAGGTTCAGGGTTTTGTCCTCACTACATCTGATCATTTAACATATCAACAATATTGAATTATTCATCACCAATATCCTACATTATTTATAACTTTAAAAAAGTGGACAAATAATGAAGTTAGGAGAGAAGATTAAATGTTAAGGAAACTAAATGAAATCGGTAGTGAATAAATGACAATCATGACTCACTATCTACTTAGTAATTATTAATGGGATTCAATAAGAGTGTTTCATCGCATTTTGGCAATCATTAGTTGTATGCACCTACATTAAGGAAATCACCAATGTGCATTACAAGGCAATCCCTAACTTGGAATCCGGAAGGGAAGCGGAAAATAGGAAGACCAAAGAACACATTACGCTGGGAAATAGAAGCAGATATGAAAAGGATGAATAAAATCTGGAAAGAACTGGAAATGAAGGCTCAGGACAGAGTTGGATGGAGAATGCTGGTGAGCGGCCTATGCTCCTCGACGAGGGGTAACAGGCGTAAGTAAGTAAGTAAGTTGTATGTACCGGGATTTCATTACTGATATTCGTATCATAGTTTACACTAATCCATCAACATGTCATCAATTAATCTATTGTTTCCAGATAGCCCATATTTCATTCAAAATGTATGACAACAATAATAAAATTTCGTAGTATCCCATTGTTGATATGCATAAATCATGCCAATATTTAGGCTTCCACTGAAGATGTACATGTGGACAAAGAGACTGTTTCATTGAAGTTCTAAATATTAACAGCTGACTGGTAAATGATCAATGTTTTAAAAAAAGTAATGCAGAATATTCTTATACTAACCATATGAAAATACAATTTTGCATTCTCTTAACAATGAAATCTTATATGTGAAAATTATATTCGAAATAATCCAATGTTTCGTCCAGCAAACTTGTCTGGACTTCTTCAGTGTAATAATTAGAATCATCAAAGAAATATATAACGTTTAACAATCAAATCAGATAAAATCTATACTGTGCTAATCCAATCATATTTGGATGTTGACTTTAGTAAATAGAATAATATGAGTATAAAATCTTATAGTTTAGTTACGTAGGTCACTATTTATGATCTGAACTACTATGATTTTTCTGAAATCATGGATTGATCGGTGTTAGGCCGTCATTGAAAGCCTGGAAGCAATGAACGGCCAGCATTTCCTAATATGGTATTCCTCAGCAGTGGCTATCCACGATCCAGCACGCGGGATTTGAACCCAACAGCTTTGATCTTATACGCGAACAACTAGCCTGTAGACCACTGATCCGTTATCCAACGGTGTTAATGTCTAACTTCAATCAATTCCACGAAGACGTGGAATCTTTCGTGTACCTGGGAAGCATCATCGATGAACAAGGAGGATCCGATGCAGACGTAAAGACGAGGATTGGAAAAGCAAGGACAGCATTTCTACAATTGAAGAACATATGGAACAACTGTTAACCAATATCAAAGTGAGAATCTTCAATACAAACGTCAAGACAGTCCTACTGTATGGAGCTGAAACGTGGAGAACTACTGCAACCATCACCAAACATGTACAAGTATTTATACATAATTGTCTATGCAAGATACTCAAAATCCGTTGACCGGATACCATCAGCAAAAGCGTTTAATGGGTGAGGACAAACCAGCTTCCAGCTGAAGAGGAAATCAAGAAAAGACATTGGAGGTAAATAGGACATACATTACGGTAATCAACAAACTATATCACGAGGCAATCCTTAACTTGAAATCCCAAAGGGAAACAAAAAAGAAGAAGACCGAATAACACACTACATAGGAAATTCAGAGCAGACAGGAAAAAGATGAATAACAACTGGAAATAAACTACCCAGGACAGGGTTGGATGGAGAGTGCTGATGGATGGCTTATGCTCCTTTGCGAAGGGTAACAGACATAGGTAAGTAAGTAAGTAAGTAAGTAAGTAAGTAAGTAAGTAAGTAAGTGAGTAAGTAAGTAAGTAAGTAGGTAAGTAAGTAAGTAAGTAAGTAAGTAAGTAAGTAAGTAAGTAGGTAAGTAAGTAAGTAAGGAAGGAAGGAAGGAAGGAAGGAAGGAAGGAAGGAAGGAAAGAAGGAAGGAAGGAAGGAAGGAAGGAAGGAAGAAAGTAAGAAAGCAAGTAAGTAAGCAGATAAGTAAGTAAGTAAATAATGTTCAATGTCTATCAGTGGTTTATTTTACTTTTAATAATATTCATATAAAACATGTGAATGATTGTTACAAATGAATCAAAATATAAAAACTAATAGGCATTAACAACTATGTTTTAGTTACAAACAGGTGTCATTTTTCTTTTTTACAAAAAAATAGCCCATTTATATTATCATTTGTTTGTTTGTATTGTATCTGTGTCTTTGTTTCTATTTATATATGTGTGTATGTATGTATGTACGTATGTGCGTGTGTGTGTGTATGTATGTATGTATGTATGTACATGTGTGTGTATATATATTAATTAACATAACTGGGTATCATAATAATCATTAAATCACATGTGATAATTATTGATTAAAGTGTTAACTAAAACACCTGTTCATGTTATCATGTAATTATAACTAATTATTTCACCATAATAATAATAATAATAATAATAATAAACACTATTTTGATTTAACCGCATTCTTTTAATGATTAATTTTTCTAATCGATTAAAATATAAATCAATAAGTTGAATCATAACTCCGCCTGTAGCTCTTTTAGAGTTACTGCGGGTCCCAAGCTCGAGTAAAGGAGGAGGGTTTGGTGTGGGGTTAGCGACCTCATCCCATAGAAAAACTAATTCGCTAAAAAAAACACTAACCAGAAAAAATAATTCAAACCATTTAAACTTTGCCCTGGGAGTTGAAGGAAGAATTATGACGTCTCATGATGAAAGCCGAGTTCCTTCGGAAGTCGTGAGGGCGATACCCTTTCTAACAACCAGAGCAATAATTTTTATAGGTACATGGAACGTCCGGACAATGTGGGAGACAGGAAAGACCAGTCAAATGGCAATCGAAATGAGGAGATACAACTTGGCAGTACTCGGAATCAGCGAAACCCATTGGATACAAGCTGGACAACAAAGGCTAGGTATAGGAGAGATGCCGTTGTACTCCAGTCACGAAGGGGAAAATGCTCCACACACTCAGGGAGTTGCTCTAATGCTCTCCAGAGAAGCACGAAATGCGATTGTAAGATGGGAATCTCATGGATCCAGAATTATCAAAGCATCATTCAAAACAAAGAATGAGGGGATCACAGTGAATGTTATCCAATGTTATGCACTCACCAATGATAGCGACGACGATGACGATAAAGATCAGTTTTACTCGAGGCTTCAATCAATCATAGCAATGGAAGATGTGAGAACCAGGAGAGGAGCTGACATAACTTCAAATCACCACCTGGTTGTGGCCAAGATGAGACTGAAGCTAAAGAAGCACTGGAAAACCAGACAAACAGCATTACAAACGTTCAATACAACCTTCCTTCAAGATACTAACAAACTCAACCAATTCAAGATAATTCTCAACAACAGGTTCCAAGCTCTACAGGATCTACTGAAAGACGAAACTACCATGGAGGACAACTGTAAAGGGGATCAAAGAAGCACTAAGTTCAACGTGTCAGGAGGTTCTTGGTCCTAAAAAGCATCATCACAAGGAATGGATCTCTATGGGAACCCTGGTCAAGATTCAAGAAAGGAAGAACAAGAAAACAGAGATTAACAACAGTCGAACACATCCAGAGAAAGTCGAAGCACAAACAGACTACGCAGAAGCAAACAGGGAAGTGAAGAAAAGCACTAAAGCCGACAAGCAGAAATACATGGGAGTACTAACAACGACGGCGCAAAAAGCTGCAAGAGAAGGGAATATGAAACAACTATATGATACAACGAAGAAATTGGCAGGGAGATATAGCAAACCGGAGAGACCAGTCAAGGATAAAGAAGGAAAGACAATCACGGAGATTTAAGAAGAGAGGAGGAGATGGGCAGAATACTTCAAGGAATTACTGAATAGGCCAGCCCCATTGAATCCACCGGATATCGAAGCAGCACACACTGACCATCCCATAGATGTCACTACACCAACGATCGAAGAAGTCAAGATGGCCATCAGACAAATCAAAAGTGGGAGGGCGGCAGGACCTGACAATATACCAGCTGAAGCACTGAAGTCAGACATTGAAGTAACTGCAAACATGCTTCACCTTCTATTCAAGAAGATTTGGGAGGAAGAACAAGTGCCAACGGACTGGAAAGAAGGACACCTCATCAATATATTAAAGAAAGGAGATCTGAGCAAATGTGAGAATTACAGAGGCATCGGTTTGTTGTCAGTACCAGGAAACGTTTCCAACAGAGCGTTGCTGAACCGGATGAAAGATGCAGTAGATGCTCGACTTCGAGATCGACAGGCTGGATTTCGTAGGGTTCGGTAGTGCACAGAACAAAATGAGACACTACAGATCATCGTGGAAAAAACAGTTGAGTGGAATTCGTCACTATACATCAACTTCATCTCTCGCTCACATGTATACACAATAATGCTTTTATCTGTTTAGAATAAAAAAAATTGATTAAGTTATATGATAAACTTGATACTCCCTTAATCAAATCGAATCGATCATCATATACACAGATTCACAATAGTCAATACTCATTGGCTATTTTAATGTTAACGTTGTTTAAGTATAATTCACTTGTATCTTCCCATTGTTGTTTAAGACTACAATTGATCAGCCTCTTATTATCATATGTGCATACTGTACCAACTGCCTCAATATTTCCTTAAGCGAATGACATTGGGTTTGAGTCCCGGAGTGAACATCAACTTTGAGATGTAGGCATATCCAGTTGATGAGTCCCAAACAGGACGAAAAGTGAGTCCTGGATTCCACTGCTAGCCACTATCTATCTTTGTTTGTTTATGTTTATTTGTAAAATGTTGAAATTAATTTTTAATTGGCCGAATTGTAACGAAATTATATGGGAAATACTAACAATAATAAAACAAATGTCCTTGGAAAAATTTACACCTATCTCTTACAATCAGATGATTCTCATGTATCAATATCTAAACATATGGGAATGGTTGAACAAGTTTGTTAACTAAAAAAATTATTGTGTGAAGAGATTTGTAGTTGATTTTACCACTGAAGGATAGGAGCCTGCAATACCGAACTGTTATTTCCTTACATAAGAAGTGTACACTTCATGATTTCATAAGTAATAGCGAATACTCCTCGATTGGTGTTAAATACTACTTATGTCTGTCGACATAAGTAGCCTAAATTACATTATTACAGCTGTGAACCAGTCAGAATCGAGTAAACTATTCTTGAGTTTCTGAAGAAACTTAAGAAATGATGTTTTTGTATCATGTTTGGAATGTTTACAGTTATTAAGAGAATGACATTTTGTCATCACAGATTTACAAAGTTGACGCGAAAGATAATAGATGCTTATCTCTTGCTATATACATACATCACTTAAACAAATACGTTTTTACATATTTTACATCGCAGATGGATTATACTTATTTAACTTTTGGAAACTAACAAACAATGAACCGCTGTTTCTTTTTAGCACGAGATTCCTTAGTAGTGCTCGTCCAAAGTCACACTACTAGGGAGCGGACTTGGGACATTTCATCACGGATGAGGGCACATAGCCTCTGGAGCATTGAACAAGAATTCAGTAGTTTGCAACTCTAACTTCAATCAATTCGTGATACAATTTGATCATTTCTTGTTGCCCGGGGTAGGTAACTGTCTCACATCTAACATGATTGAACTTCATTAGTCATAACTTCTCACTAGAACTCCTGCAATTGAATCAAAAAGTTAGTCACTAGTGAGCAGATACTGATTATTAGTATAATAATGGTGTGGGAGATGTATCCTGTCACAAGTAGCAGAAAATAGTCATGCAATTTCATAGACTGATTGAAATTAGACATATACAGCGATCTAGAGGTTGAGTGTTCTCATATTCGACCTAAGATTTTGGGTTCAATCTTCTGTGATGGGGTCGTGGGTGGGCACTGCTAAAGAATCCCATACTAAGAAGGAACGGTTGTCTAATGTTTTTCTAGTTTCACTGTTTGTTTAACTAAGATCATTCCATTATGTTAACAATGTAAGACTCTTCCACCTGAATATATTTATATTGAAATAACCAAGGTTATGTAGCGTTATTTCAACAATATGAGAACCAGGAAACTGATAGTAAGCCTCTAGAAACTAATCAATCTCTCCGAACCACTGAATATTAACAGATTTTATTACTTCTGATATGAAATACTTTTTGATTTGTAAAAACTCTTTATTCATCGTCTGAAAAGTAACTTCAAAATCATAAGATTCTTTTAAAATCTCTGTTGTTGAGTTCCTTCTATTCTAGTTACACCAACATTTCTTCAAGTTGTAATGCGTTTAATTCCTTTTTTTTAATTGTCAGTTTAAATCTCCCGATTGATGTCTAGGACTGCAGTTATTCAGTCTCTTATTGGCATATACGCATCCTGTGCATATTGTCTTAATATTACCTAAAGTCACAAGCAGTCACGAGTCCCGGAGTGAACATCAACTTTGAAATCGAACAGGTACATCTAGCTGACGAGTCCCAAGATATGACGAAGCATGTATCTTCGATTCCACTGCTAGCTATCATTCATCTCTGTTCATAATGTTCCTTTTTTTTAAAAAACTAGATGAATTAAAGAAAAGTAAACCCATTTTATTTGTGTAAGACATAGAAGAACACAATGACATTGATTAGTGTTTGTTTGTTTATGTGTAGATGCTAATGTGTAGGTATTTCTAGGCTAGAAAAAGAAGAATGAACATGAACATTTGATTTACAACAACAACAACTAATAATAATAATAATAATAATAATAATATAATATCATTGTTACTATTCTTGTGAAAACTGACAAATTGTTTAAAGTTGATTGATCAGTAGATTTGACTAATTCCACTATATACAAGATCAATTCATGTTTTTATTTGTATTAAAGAATAAGAAACAAGAATTTCAAACAAATATAGTTTTAATAGAAGAATTCACGAGTCATTCTAAACTGGATCACCATTGAAAACCTGGAAGCACTGTACGGTCGTTTCTTCCTAGTATGAAATTCCTCAGCAGTGAGTATCTACAATTCCGCACGTGGCACTCGAAACCCAGCACTTTCGATCTCACATGTAAACGCTTAACCTCTAGACCACTGAGCCAGCATCCGACGGTGTTAATGTCTTACTTTAATCGATCCATGACTTTGTTTAGAATACAATTGGAAATGGGAAAGCGTTGAACAACTAATTCATTCTAGTAAAGGACTCTTCCATATTGCCTATCCACAACTTCACCATAGGGAATCGAACTCAGGAATTTATAACTCGTATGTGAACGCTTAATCTTTAGACCAGTGAACCAGCATGTAATGGTCTACACATCTAGCTTTAATCAGTTCATGATGTTGTGCATGTTATCCCAAGGGTCCTAGTTTTGATCCTTTGTGATAGGATAGTAGATATACACTTTTTAGACGTTCCATATGAGAATGCAATAACTGTTCAGTACTCCCTGCTTTCCGATGATTATTTAGCTAAGATCAATTTATAAGTACCTCAACAAATTCATTGAAAAAGTGAATTTATTTATATTACTAATTACCATAAATTTACAGATTTAAATATAAAGAAATATATAATTGTTTCGTTTTATATACTGATATACTTACTTACTTACACCTGTTACCCCTCGTGGAGGATCATAGGCCGCTCACCAGCATTCTCCATCCAACTCTGTCCTGGGCAATCCTTTCCAGTTCTTTACAGTTAACATTGATCCTTTTCATATCTGCTTCTATTTCTTCGTTTTATATAGTAAGATATAAATGATTTTAGAAAAATACGACTAGTATTGATAGGAAATTTACGTAATACCTACCTGGAATTGGCAAAATTTGAATTCATTTTCAAAGAAAAAACAACATAATACTTTGTAAGCAAGGATGGATGGTAGCTAGCAGTGGAATCGAAGACGTGTATTTCGTCCCATTTTGGGACTCGTCAGCTGGGTGTGCCTGTGACATTTCAGAGTTGATGTTTGCAACTTAAGGCAATATCGAGGAAATCCGCACGGAATGCATATATGCCAATAAGATACTGAATAATTGCAGTCCTAAACATCAATGGGTAGATTCAAACAAACAATACAAAATGAATTATGATAATACTTTGTTCGAATACATGAATTGTGACTGAGAGTGATATTTTAAAATATGTCCTAATTGGAATTATGCAAGTAAATGTAACTTTATTCCAGTGTTGGTATTCATAACGTGATTCAAGGACAATACTTTTTACTTCACGTACGTAATTCGCTATTCATTTAGTTGATGACATGTTCAACGGGTACGTAGTTAGTTGCAAAGCTTTATAGTTTGTCGCTATTAACAGTCGTCATGAGTTTAGTTAATCAGTCGTTATTGCTGTATATGTATCTTGAGAAGATTGCTATGATTTAGATATTTTTTTTAAAAATCTTCAAAAGCAATGGTTTACATCAAACTCAATCTAATGATCCAATGGTCTAGATGTTAAGTGTTCACGCGAGAGACCAAAAATCATGGGTTCGAATCCTGCGTGCGGGATCATGGACACACTGGTGAAGAGTCTTATACCAAGACAAAACTGCCCTCCAGTAATTCCAGTAATTTTCAACAATGGTCTAACATTGATCGGTTCATGATCTCAATTAAAACTCAAACGAATATCTAACTGAAGAATAGGACTTCATTCATTTGATAATATTAACTTTTTTTACTTACGCCTGTTACTCCCAATGGAGCATAGGCAACCGACCAGCATTCTCCAACCCACTCTGTCCTGGACCTTCTTTTCTAGTTCTATCCAACTTTTGTTCATTCTTTTCATGTCTGTCTCTATTTCTCGTCGTAATGTGTTCTTTGGTCTTCCTCTTCTCCTTTGACCTTCAGGATTCCATGTGAGGGCTTCTCTTGTGACTCAATTAGGTGATTTCCTCAAAGTGTGCCCTATCCACTTCCATCGCCTCTTCCTGATTTCTTCCTCCTCTGGATGGAATCTGGTTTGCTGTCTCCCATAGTAACTTGTTGCTGATAGTGTCCGGCCAACGGATCCGAAGCATCTTGCGTAGACAACTGTTAATAAACATTTGTATCTTCTGGATGATGGCTTTCGTAGTTCTCCACGTCTCCGCTCCATACAGAAGAACTGTCTTGACATTTGTATTGAAAATTCTGATCTTGGTGTTGGTTGACAGACAGTTGTTTTGAGTTCCAGATATTCTTCAGTTGTAAATATGCTGCTCTTGCTTTGCCGATCCTCGCCCTCACATCTGCATCTAATCCACCGTGTTCATACATACATACATACAATTTCACTGGAATTTTAATCATAGATATGTATTCATGATAGATTGGAATGTTTAATCATAAAGAATTTTAGAGATGTTTTAATGATTTCAATGATAATAAACATTCATTTGATATCTGTCATAATTTATCACCCTACCTAGTTCATTTTATCCACTTTAATTATGATCTATTCAAAGTATGTACAATATAGCATTCTATTCTTTTATTCTATATCTCTCATGAAAACAATTATATGCCAAAAAAATAATGAAATTTCATTTGATACTTGATAAAAGACATGAACCTGATCAGGTCATTATGAGCAGTGATTTAAATTAGGGAAAACTTTGATTAATAACATCATCATCATCACCATCATCATCAACATGAACATTATCATGAATGTCACCATAATATAATGACGCGAGTTCATTATTGACAAAGTATATATATATACATATATATTCATCAATCATTGAATTAGGTCATAAGAATAAATGAATATTTGTTAATCACTTAATTATAAGAGTGACATTTTGTTTTCTCTGTTTGGTTATGAATGAAGAGAACAAAGATGACTGTGATGTAACATGATATTTATCAACAAAAAAAAAATAAATTCAAATTCGATTTTATTGTAATGCCGTGCTTCGTTAATCCTTCACCTCGATAACTGTTATAATACAAATCTTAACGGTGCATAAAATCAAAAGGTAAAGAGAAGCGGTTACTGTAGGAGACAACAAACCAGATTCCAGTGGAAGAAGAAATCAGGAAGAGGCGATGGAAGTGGATAGGGCACACTTTGAGGAAATCACTCAATCGCTTCACAAGAAAAGCCCTCACATGGAATCCTGAAGGCCAAAGAAGAAGAGGAAGATCAAAGAACACATTACGCCAAGAAATAGAGACAGACATGAAAAGAATGAACTAAAACTGGATAGAACTAGAAAAGAAGGTCCAGGACAGAGTGAGTTGGAGAATGCTGGTCGGTGGCCTATGCCCCATTGAGAGTAACAGGCGTAAGTAAGTAAGTAAGTAAATAGAAGCGGCAACTACAGTTTTATTGACAAATGACACAGGCCAGAAAGTTATAAGCACATGAGTAAATATCAGAGAGCGAAGCATAAATAACATTCACTGAAGATGGAGGGTAAGCCAATTCACTTTTTATCAAGCGTTAATCAATATTTATAGTCAGACAAGAATAAGTTACAGAAATGTGATGAATAAGATAAAAAGTGTACACACACCTACTCTCGTATAAAAACAGTCAGGGTTGATAAGTGAATAATTAACAAGGTCAAAACGGGACTCATGATGAATAGGTAAATTGGCTTGTCCTGAAGCTATAATATGGTATATGAGCTTAACATATCAATCGCCACTACATTGTCAAATAACATGATAAATGTAGTTTATTGTGTTTTATCGTCATTAAAAATAAGTTACATTAATTGATCCCTAAATAGTTACTAATTTGTGGTGGTCGATATTCAATATTATCCTTAAACTTCGTATATCGTTCGTCCTGATAACCGTTACTCGATAACGCCCAAACGGTGTATAAATCAGAAGGCAAATACGAAGTTTTGATTGCGTTTACAATGGAACCACGTACAGATATCCAAATTTACAGGCACGTCAAGCAAGCATGAAAGAGTAGTGCCGTAAAGCAGGCGAGTAAGCGTATGAATCGAATGAGCGAGAGATCAACCGATCGAGTCAGTGAGTAAGCGAGTACAGTACAGTGTAGTGAACAGGATTAATAGAAATGCATGAATCATTGAATCAATTAAGCGATTAATAGTAAGGCTAGCAGAATGAATACATACGTAGGAAGTAAGTAATGCTCAAGAGTACATAATAAAGGTACAATAGTATAGATAGGTTGTTATTGTACGAATGACTGTCCGTTAAATAAGTTAACAAAAGGGCTGAACCAAATTAGATATGAACAAACTCAATTGTATGTGAGCTGCTATAATGGTTATTTTTGTTTAGTTTCAAATTCTGATAGAATCCTATTTAACAAGTTTTTTAATGTGAATACTCATCTAAAGTGGTTCTCGAAAGAGATCAGTTGTAGAATGAATAGATTGGTGGTAGTGATTCATACTGATACAGTTCATAATATAAATTCAATGGTATCTCAACTTTGATGATAAAGACAAACTGATGTGAAACATAAGTCCAAGGATTCCTGTTGATTTCATTCAGTCGGCTAACGTTGAACATAGTTTAAACAAGAGGATCAATTTTCAGTGGGTTTATACTTATCAAAATTGGTATAAGACCAACAGTAGAATTCAGCATACACATTTCGACCAATTCAGACTGGTCGGTTGAAAATACTGGAAATTGCAAACTCCTACACATACTTGAGTACTTAGTGAATAACTTAGTGTCTATCTGAACTCAGTAACATGGTAAATAACGTATTTAGGGTTTTAAAGTGAAAAGCAATGATTTCTACTTTCACTAAGAACATCAATTCTTGGATGCAGGCATATTCATCTAATGAGTCCCAATTAAGACTAATTGAGTGTCTTGAATTCCATAATCAGTCATAATTCAAACATGTAGGAGCTAGCAGCATTAAGCTATATCGAGACAAACCGATCAGAATGTATGTGTGTAAAACAAAGATTAATCCATAGCCCTTAAGGAATATAAATAACGGAAAATTATAAACTCTTATTAATTAGATTCACTTGGTATTATTTACTTGAATCTTCTTATTGATGTTCAGGATAGAGATTGATCAGTCTCTTATTAGTATATATGCATACTGTGCGTATTGCCTCGATATTGCCTTAATTCACAAGTATTATAAGCAAAGATAGTATCTAACAGTGGAATCCAGGATGCGCGTTTCGTACCAAGGTTGAGGCCTGGAGTAAACATCAACTGTGGGATGCAGATATATCCAGCTGACGAGTCCCAAAAGGAGCGAAACACACGTCCTAGATTCCACTACTAGCTACTATCCATCTTACTAACTAGATTTGTCATTGTTAATATTAGTGTATATATCGATTGTTAGATAACACATGACACTTCTTCATTACCATTCTGACCTCATTAAAACTAGAATATCTGTGAATTTAGAATTTTCACCGACTAAAGGTATTTTATGCCCATTTTTTGTTGGCATCTACTCGTGTAATGTACATATATGTTCAACAGAGACATCTTCGATTATACTTACGCCTGTTACTCCCAATAGAGCATAGGCCGCCGACCAGCATTCTCCAACCCTTCGATTATACACACACACACACATTAAAATATTCAAATGAATAAGGTTACTGACGTACGATCTATGATTATCAGTTATTGAAAGATTAATTAATGTCTTATTCAAAAGTTTATTTTGATCGAATTTTACGAATTAAATTGACAACGTAATATCAATACCCATGATTCGATCTAGGAGTAAACCCTAGAAATCTAGATTCCGAAATGGTCATTTAACCGTTAGATCATTGAGTTGGTATCCAATGGTTAATACTTCCAATTTTAATCAGTTTGTAACGCTTAATTTACAAGTTTTTAAACATATAAAACCGAAAACAATAAGGTAGTTGAAAGGTGGAGGAGTGATTTGTTCACTCGTGTGTCACATTATAGTAATAATAATAATAATAATTGATGAGGATAGAGATTAAAAGCTGGACATATACTTTAAGACAAATAGTAATCTTAAATAAAGCATAGTGTGCATTGAAAGAAAATTGCCTCAGGGGTTTATTTGAATTGATTAAAACAATTAAATGAGTAATGAATAAGACATAGAATGTTCACGTTCTCACTATTGAGTTGATTCGTTTGTTTGCATACATGCTTTTGTGTGTATGTGTGTGTGTTGATCTATCCTGTCATTTCCATTTTCTCCCTTGTCACCAACATTGAACATATTGATCAAGATTTAAAATGATTTAAAAATAAAATATGTATCGGATTAAACCATCTACCAATTGTTTTCATGCCAAGATTGTTTTAATTTGTTACTTGGGTTATTTCTGATTGTTGTCCATTCGTTTCATTATTAAAAGTGTATTATATGTACTTGTTGGATTGTCCACTCACATTATTTCTTTTGTTCTCCTTTTTTTCCAGCTCCATCATATGCTACTGTGAATACCTCCCACTAATTTATGGTTAGATGCGAACCACTACACATTTTACGTAAAACTAATGAATTCACTAAATTTAAAGTCCATATTCTTCTTTACATTTACCTTTTAAAAGTAGAGTATCTTACTACATCAAAAGATTACCACTGTTATTACGTAACAAAGAATAAATGAATTTAATGCGTATACTTGTATATACGTTTTTCGTTTGTTGAGCGAATTTGTAGTTTTACAAAACTGAGTTATTCGATCAACATAAGACTTTGTTAAAGAATTATAAGAATCTCATACATTTGAAAATCATGATGTGATCTCAGTTAGAACACTATTGGAAATCTACCTCAAATTTAAACTTGAGCGGACAAGACCGAAAACCCAGTGTTTAATTCCCTGTAGACAGATCCTGAAAGTACATTCCTGAAGAGTTCTATACTGGGATGAAACAGCCATTCAGTGCTTATAATTTTTTAGTGGTGGTTTGAATAAGATCGATCCGTAGTTTAAAATCCATTTTAAAAAATCTATAATCTCTACTAAACCTTATAGTAATAACAATTTGTTTAAACGCAAAAAGTTAAGTAAGCTGTATAGGTATACACCTTGGTTAACTATCTAGAAGAATGAGATTATAAACACATTACATAACCAATGGCAAACATTTACTGATTCAAAACACTTACATAAAATTTTTAAACACAAAATACCCTTCTTTTGTTGGCATTGCGATATCGCTCCTGTCCCATGTTTTAAATATCTCGTCAAGTAGAACCAAAAAGAATCAATTTGATAAATTTACATCCTAGGTGCCTGTTTGGAACTCAACTTCGGAAATAATATAATAGAATGGGTTTTTTCGGAGATTGTAATAATTTTAATAGTTTCATTCATGAGTTGATCTTAGTTAGACCACCATCGGAAACCTAAAATCGCTGAACTTACCGTCTCGTCCTAGCACAGGACTCCTCAGCGGTGCGCATTCACGATTCCACATGCAGGGTTCGAACCCAGAACCTTCGGTTTCTCGTGCGAACACTTAACTTCTAGAACACTGAGTCGACATCCAACGGCGTTAGTGTCTAACTTCGATTGATCCATGATCTCGAGCAACCATCCATGTAATGATTTTCATGTTAATGACTTATTTTAACTGAGTAATTTTATATGTCAATCATTTGATGTATCCAAATATTCTCATTAGGAAGCTTATAACCTGGCATGAAGATAATTACCATTGAAGTCAGACAGAATCATCAAGGTGATTTGTCTATATTTCTCCTAATATGTTCTCAGGAGTAACGAATGGCGATTGCATTAGAATTTGCGTATCAATTTTCTTATCACATCACAAAAGATGTCATCCGAGAAAAGTTGTTCGAAAATCGGTCATGAGCGAAAAGAAGTATAGCACTAAATCACTTTGAAAAAAATAATTCTACACATAATTGTCAGTGTGTTATTTATGGATTGTTGGATTCCATTAAAATCATTAACCGAAGTAAATTAGCTCACTACTGTAAACCTGAAAGCACTTCTCAGCCGTGGGCATCCACGGCCCCACATGTGAGACTCAAACCCCGTACCTCCGGCCTTCCGTGCAATCGTTTCAATGCTTTGAACCACTGAAGCGATATCAGATGGTGTTAATGTTCCATACTAGGACGATACGGCCATCCAGTTCTTCCAGGTTATCAGTGATGGTTTAACTTAGATCAGTTCATGATTTCAATGATATTTTACATATAGTATTTGATTGTTAACAAGTTAAGTGTTGCACAATTGTTCTGAGAATTTTTTTTCAATCAAGCAGACTGATGTGGTTTTAAATAAAGCAATCATTATGATCACTATTTTCCGGATGAATTTGTCCTAAACATTCCATTACAGTTAACCAATAAAATTTAGACAGTTACTTTTTATAGGGTTAGAAATTATGGGAGAAAAAGCGATCAAGTGACCAATGAATAGAAGGGATTAACGTATAAAACAGAGATTTCACTTTTTCAATTAAGGGGGTTGTAGAGATTCTTTTGTATTGATTGCTTGAATCCTCACATTGATGGCTTGAACCGAAATTGATCAATCTCTTTTGCTATATGTGCTTCCTCTACGGATTGTCTCGATATTGCTAAGATGATTTTTAAGCAGAGGCAGATAGTATTTGAAGTAAACGGTCCTGGATTCAAGTCCAAGAGTGAACATTAATTCTGAGATGCAGGTATGTCCAGCTGATGATTCTTAAATGGAACAAAAAGCGAATCCTGGATCCTACTCTGAGTCACCATCTAACATTGTTTATGATGGTTATTAAAACTTTAAAATTCTATGGATTACCTGATAATTGAACCCTAGTTAGATAACCATTGAAAATGAAGAAGAATTTAACAGATATTTCATGGTATTATAGGTCCCTCCTGTGGTATGGATCTATGAACATCTCAGGGATTGAACTTAACAATTTTCAAGCTTCGGTACGACCCCTTTATCTAACCACATTTTATTCAGTAGTTTTTCCGTTTCGTAATACCCACTCACTGGAAGGGGGTATTTACATTACGAATAATCGTCACCTAGTTACATAGTTCACTACAATTCAAACGATAAATTAAATATATCCAAACACTCAATATTTTCCCCTATTAAGATAAACACAAAATTTGCGATTGAAAATCAGAAGCACTAATTGTACGATCCAAAATCACACTTTCGAGTCGATTGAGAATACAAATTCTTTTTAGAATGAAATCTGTCAACTTTGTTTCCCGATAATATTATCTTCTCTCTATGAAATTACAAGTTTTGATTCTCAAAATTATTAACCCATTAGTTTATCATATGATCAGTTTATGATTAGAATTTTGAAAACCGTCCTATCAACTACACAGTGAGCGTATGGTCCAACAGTAGTATCTTTCCAATAACACAAGGTGTATAGTTCGAATTTGTCTCAAACTTGCATAAAAATGACCAATCTCAATCTACGGTTTGAATAGATATGTGTTGTGTGCTATTTACGTCGACAGATATAAGCAGTATATAACACTGATCGAAGTTGGAATGCCTAACAGCAGAAGATTGAGATGATCAAATAGGAGAGAACAGAAACAGAGCGATTGGCATAAAAATGAAGGAACAACAAAGTCTGAGACAGTTAATGGACATTTTGCAAATGAAGTATTGGACGTATGTTATTGACATTTTACGAAATAACTCTGTAATTTTATGTTCAAATATACTTGATCGTTCCCACTTGTCCTCTCCTTCACTACAGATACCTGTCTAAAATCCATCCATGTAGGTGACTGCTTACCAGATTATGTATCTTCATTAAACAATGGACATATTTCACTATTTGAAGTTAGTTAAGGAATCATTGTAAATTAGATGATGAACATTTTAGTAAAGTCTAATAATAAATAATAGTACAATTCAGGATGGTCTTTTAGACTTGTAAAGTAGAATTTATCCTCCATTGCACAAACTATCGGCTATCTGGATACAGTAGCTCTGTGGATAACACTTCAAATGTATGAAGCAAGAGATACTGGATTTGAATACCAGTACTAATATCAATGCTAGGATGTTAGTATATTCCCCTGACGAGTTTCAAATAAGAAGAATCAAGTGTCCTACATTCTTATATTAGGCATTAGTGAACTATACCTAAAAACTTTTGACCTAATGACATAATCATAGCATCCCTGTCAAGATACATATCAAAAGAGATTGATCAATTATACTGATGAATGTCAACAACAGGATAAATCAAACACAATTCATTAACTATCAAGTTATAAATACAATGAACAACCTATATAACTTGTCTCTTATTCTAGCTAATCAAAAGATAGTTGATAATGAACAGTTACACACTAACAAAGTTTATATACATCCATATTAGTTTCGATGTACACTGTTTACATTGTGTTAATTATCCTCTATAATATATTCTCTCTCTATATATATATTTAAAGAGGGGATATAAAAAATGAGGAAACTTGTGACAGATGTTTCAATTAACCAAATTTAAATTATAATTAGATATGTTTCAATTAGATTTCATTTCTACTTCCTTATCTATTTTCATTATTATAACAAAGAGAGAGAGAGAGACCGGGAGAGACGGAGACGGAAACAGAGAATGAGAGAGAAAGAGAGAAAGAGAGAGGGGGAGGAACAATTCAGTTACATGAATTAAAAATGTTACCCATTAAAAACCAACAACAAAAACAGAAGAAACCTCAGATTCATGAAATATCATATTTCGATATATTATAATTAAATGTGACATTTATTGTTAAAATAAAGATTTAGGTGTTAGAGTTAGATGAAAATGAACAATTTCACTGTAAATGAATTATAATATCAACAGGCTACCTATCATAGATGACATAATGTCATTAATCAATCTAACATGATACACTACTAACTCAATATGAGTTAGTGAGTTAATATATAAGATAATGATGAGATAAGTAAAAACAAAAATGAAACATCATTCAAAATAAAAAAAATGACCCTTAATGTGGTTTCGTCACTGTTGAGTGATTGCAATGACTGTAATGCATATAGTTAACAGAGTTCATTATTATGCAATTTTATGTATAATGATCAGTATGGAATTGTAGAGATTGTCAGTTTTAGGTTGTTTAGTTTTAATAGAGATCATGTTAGACTACTATTGAAAACCTGTAAACAATGGAAGACCGTTTCGTCCTGGTGTAGGACTCCTCGGCGGTGCACAGTGCGAAACGGGAGGTTTCGGGTTCGAATCTCACGTCTATTACTAGGATGAAACGGTCGTCCAATGCTTTCAGGTTTTCAATGGTTATTTAACATTGACCAGTTCATGATTTCAACTAAACGTTGTAGAAATTGTACAATTTAAATAAAGGTCATGAACCAATCAAAATTAGATAAGCATTGAAAAACCTGAAAGCATTTTATGGCTGCTTCATTTGGATACTAAACTGTTCAACATTGTGTATCCATGACCTCACCATGTGGACTCGAAATCAGAATCTTCCATTCCCTGAGTACATACTTAGCCTCCAGAACAATGTACCACTATCCAGTAGTGTAAACATCTAACTTTAATCAATCCACTACATTGCAATAAATTTTAAGCAAAGATGGATGGTGGCTAGCAATCGAATCCAGGATGCATGTTTCGACCTACTTAGTACTCGTTACCTAAATGTACCTGTACCCAAGAGTTGTTATTCACCCTGAAACTCAAACCCAGTACAATTCGCTTCAAACTCCACCGCATTATCTGCTTAGTTACTGAATCCTGATAACCATTGGCTCGTGCAACCCATCTTTGCTTATGATGCTTGTGAATTAAAGCAATGTCGAGGCAATCCATGCAGAATATACAAATGCCAATAAGAGACTGATCAATTTCAGTCCTAATCATTAATGGAAATATCCAAATAAACAATACAGCATGAATAAACATTTTAAAAAAAAGTGTTAATGATGAATCCATGTTAGAATTAATTGCATACAATTGAATGCTCTAACAGATAAAGCTTTCTATTCTATAGTAACTGCCTGTTTTCTTATTACATTATCTTATATCTATTGATAGATATCTATATATATTCAATATACATAGGTCCTGGGTTCGAATCTCGCGAGTGCGGGATCGTGGATGCGCACTGTCACTAAGGAGTCCCACAATAGGACGAAACAGCCATCTAGTGTTTCCAGATTTTCTACGGTGGTCTAACTTCAATTGACTCATGATTTCAAGTATATATAACAATATACATATTGTTCAAAATGAAATATGACTAAGTATATACTTGTTTATTAGCGTTTGTATTTTATTGAGAGGTAAATATATATCACCGACAATAATACTAATAACAACAATGACATATTGACAATAGAATGTTCAAACATCAATGTTTGTTCTAAAAAAACAACTTACATGTTTTCACTTTTGTTTTTATCATTGAAATGAAAGTACATTCAAAATTTACATGATGATCTGATTATATAGGTGAATGTCAATGTAACTGAATGGTAATTGTTTCCACTTCATTTTTTTGCTTTTTTTATTTTTTTAATTTTTTTTGTTTTTTTTGTTGTTTAATGAAGAAAATAGTTTCTTTCAAAAAAAAAATAAAAAAAATAATAACAGAAGAATAAAAAGTACTATAGATGATCAAGTTTAACCTTGAAATGAACTTGTCAAACGAGTTATAAAATTGTTTGATGCTTTTTCTCATTTAATCTGATGAACATTTCTGGGTAACGTTTTAAACAAAGCTACCGCTAGATAGAATGTGATTCATAACTGACAAACTTAATACCATCTATCTTCATTGTAAATAAGTAAGTTAGTTTGTTAAGATAGAAGGAAGTAAGGGAGGGAGAGAAGGAGAGTAGGAGGGAGGGTGGGTGGATGATGCTCTTTTGCCATTGTTATTAAAATTCACTTTGTGTAGATTATAACAGATACCATCAATATACATAAGTCTTTACATAAGCAGTTGATTTTGTCGACCTTATGAATTACAATGCTTTTATGACTGTATCATTATTAGTAAGAGTTTGAATTGTATTGTAACTCACTAGATAACGCATTGGCATTCAAAGCAAAAGGTAATGATATCACCAATACCTCCCAAATAGGATCAATGTTGCGATGAAATCAAAGACGTATATTTACTTTTATTTGTAACTTATCATTTGGATGTACCAGCATTATCTATATTTTAATAATTGAATTCGTGAGTCTATGTAAGCTAGACCATCATTGAAAACCTGGAAGCATTGGACAACCGTTTCGTTCTAGTCCCATATGCGGAATCGTGGATGAGGATTGCTAAGGAGTCCCATACTGGGACGAAACAGTCGTCTAGTGCTTCCCAGTTTTCAGTGGTTGTCTAGCTGAGATTGACTTATGAATTCAACTATTAAAATAATTAATAGTGACAAACATTTTTGTGGTCTCTGAAATTTCTATTTGTAAATTGATAAGTCAGAATTCATTTAGTATTTTTTGTTTGTATCTTCTCATTGATGTTTAGGACTGCAACTGGTCAGTCTCTTATTGGTCATATGTGCATACTGTGAGCATTGCCTCGATATAGCCTTAATTTACAAGCGCTATAAACAAAGATGAACAATGGATAGCAGTGGGATCCAGTTTGGAGCGCGTTTCGTCCTATTTGGTACTCGTCAGCTGGATGTACTTGCATTTCAGAGTTGATGTTCACTCCACAACTCGAACCCAATACCTTTCTCTTCAAACGCCATCGCGTTATCCAATCAGCTACTGGATTCCACTGCTAGCCACTGTCCACCTTTGCTTACTAAGTCATAATGTTTAATATTGTGAAGCTTGAGGTAATCACTTATCTGCATGACACGAGATGATTTTCGTGTGAACTGAGTGAACTATTAGATTTCATTTCAATATCATAATAATATTGTGCTTGTCATGTGACATGATGATAAAATGTGATGAAAACTGTTGTTATGCATAATTTAGATTGACTGACTATTGATTAGTGACGAATATCACATTTGTCTAGTCTTTAATGCTTACCGAACTCTACTGACAAGTAGTTTAGATAAATCAACATTATATAAACTACCCTTGAATATTAAGTGGTTAGTGGTAACTAGAATGATTGTCAGCCAATCTTTAGTTTCGTATTAGCTGATACTTATCAATCATCAATCAACGTTGGTACTTTAATCCTAAAGGTTTTCAATCACTACCCGAACAACTTAGGCGATACTAATAATAATGTTTTAAACTGGTGAATTTAAATGACACAGGATCAAATCTCTTAAAAAGAATTAGTAGTCTTGACTTTTGAGGCATATCTTACCGAGAAGTGAAGAATAATCCTATATCCAACAGTTCTTTTCAACTACCATCAACTATATAACTCTAAAAAAATTCATTTACCTCTACAAGCTAACTAAATTATTTCACTTGGTATTGTTTAATTGAATCTTCCCATTGATGTTCAGAACTACAATTGATCAGTCTCTTATTGACATATATGCATTCTATACTAATTGCCTTGATGGGCAGAAATGAATAGTGGTTAAAAGTGGAATCCAGGACTGACGTTTCGTCCTAGTTGGGGCTCGTCACATGAATGTACCTGTACCCAAGAGTTGATGTTCACCCTGAGACTCGAACCTAGTGTAGTGAACAATACACCGGTTGGGGGACATTCGAATGCATTTAAGCACAAATTACAGACTATCTCGCTAAATTTTGATAACCATACAGTGAACAGTTAATTTGCAAAATAACAACCAACAGTCTCAATTTTCACTGTTCCTTCTCTAAATGTCAATCCATCTTCTCTAATTTCATTGTTCATGCATTTTCCTACTAATTGCGCTTCATTTCGGTTCTTTCCTTATCGGTCTTCTGCCAAAATACATTCTATGTCTGACCATCACCATATACTACTTATATGAATATAAGTAGACCACACTACATTAGTACCGTTTGCTTCAACCGCCACCGCGTTATCTACTTAGCTACTAAGTCCTGCTAGTTACTATCCATATTGACTTATAAGAGACTGATCAATTGCAGTCCTAAACATCAATGGGAAGATCCAAACAAACAATACCAAGTGAATTCAAACTTCACCATATTTCACAACCAAGTGGCTATCACGACTCAGTAGCTAAATCGATAACGTGATAGTGTTTGAAGCAAACGGTACTGATTTCAAATTCAACAGTGAACATCAACTTTGTGATACAGATACATTCAATTGACGAGTCTTAAATAAGACGAAACATGCATCCTTCATTTGATTGTTAGGCACTATCCATCTTTTCTTAGAATAATTAAATTATTATCTAGATTTAAAAGATTATACTAATGAGATATATGCATCTTTGTTTTTCTATTCAAGGATTACAAACAAATCTTATTGGTAAACATTTAAATATACAAAATAAATATCTAATATTTACTAAATAATTTGTGATACTACTTATTAACAGATGCTTAATCCATCTTTAGGGAGAAAAAATAAAGAAATAGTTTGATGAACAATTCAATTGTACATCTACACGAATTGCATGCATTTGAATAGGTTATACTGTAGTGAATTAGTTCTTTTCGTCTCCATCATATGTATATACAGATGTATATAAATGGTATTTAACTAATTATATGCATTCGAAATGGATAATAGTGTCATGATCTTAAGTAAGGATTAATATGCCCTTAGGGGGTTATTTTAGCTTTGTTTTAAATAGACAAAACTTAAACTTTTTGTTTTGTATAGGTGTATGTGTATGTATGTATGTGTTTGTGGACAACTCCATTAATTGTTAGCATTAAAACAAATCACAGATATAATCTTCAATATTGAACATAATGGGAATGAAGTGAAAAAAAGTGGACAGTTGAATTCATGAGTCGATCTCGGCTAGACCTTGATTGAAAACTTGGAATCCTACAACACCAAACGCTAGACTCGAACCTAGAACCTTCGGTGTCTATGTCGAGTGTGAGAGAGTTATCTACCGAAGACAATGGATAAAGAGTTGTGAAAGATTATGGATCGATTGAAGTTAGAAAGTAACACTGTCGGATGGTAGCTCAGTGGTCTAGATGTTAAGCGTTCGTGGATGAGACCGAAGATTCTGGGTTTCAAGTGCGGCGTGTGGTATCGTGAATGCTCACTGCTTAGAAGTCCCACACAAAGAAGAAATAACTGTTCAGTGTTTTCAGGTCATCAGTGATGGTCTAGTTGAGGTCGATTCATGAATTCAAGTATTAAAAATTACTACAATCTCCATAAATTCTCATTCTGTAGAAAAAAGATTGAACTGATGGATTTATTGAAATAAATATTATACATTCAATTCGATAAGTTTTCTTCACTTTATAAGCTTATTTTTAACAGTCAGTTAGAATAACATAGTTCTGTGCATGTTTTATACAAAATTATGACTAAATGATAATATTGAGGTAACTAGCTTAAGTTGAGTAATTAGTAATGGACAGTGATCAATTAGAGTTGGTAACAGCAGTAACAACTGAGCTGGTATTCAGTGTTCAATATTTCTAACTTTAGCTAATTCATGATATTCAGCAATCAATATCATTTGCGACTGGTGATAGTTGCTTCACTTGTGATGCATTTGAACTTCAGTGGTCAAAGATTCTCATTAGAACTCCCCGAGACTACTTTTGGAATGCGTTTTGTAAACATATGACAATTTTTTAATCTAGGAGATTGTACAAGTTATTGAACAGTGATATGATAACACAACCATTCTTTATCAACGATGATACTTAACTCAACTTAGACATTATGTAATCACTTGTCTTTAAATGCAACATAGATTCGAAAATCTATAGTAAGAAGTCTGAACTAATGAAGTTCAACCATGTGGAGAATGAAATTACATGAATTAAAATATAAACAAACTTTACTTCATCTAAAGTTTTAAGCATTTACCATAGCTTAGTCAAGATATCATACAATAGTTTTAATCATTCTAGGCATTCATTATAACCGATTTCATATGATTAATATAATTCCTGTCATAAGCAAAGATGGATAGTGGCTAGCAGTAGGACTCGTCAGCTGGATGTACCTGAATCTCAGAGTTGATGTTCACTTTGGGACTCGAACCCAGTACCTTTCGCTTCAAACGCCATTGCGTTATCAATTACAGTCCTAAACACCAACGGGAAGATTCAAACAAGCAATACCAAGTGATTTTATAATTCCTATCGGCTTAGCACATTTCACAATCATATTGAGTACTCATTATAATGGGGTTTTATTTGTTAAATCATATGAATTACAAATTAATATTTTGTATGGGAAATACACCTAAAAGATTCACTACTTTAATACTGATGAAATTATTGGTTAACTTTAAGTTAAAGGTAATTCTTTCCAACTTTGTTCTCCTTTAAAAGACAATTTATATTTTAATTGTCAGTAATGGGGTTCTAGAGATTATTGTGTTTCATTGAAATTATGAACCGATCTATGTTAGACCACTGTTGAAAACCTGAAAGCACTGGATGGCTATTTCATTATTTTATGGGGTTACTAAGCAGCAAGCGGTGTGAGACAGTTATCCACTGAGGAAAGTGGTAGATGGTCATAGAATGTTGTGGATTAATTGAAGCACGAAACTAAAGGTCATGGGTTTGAGTCCCACACAAGGAAGAAGTGACCATTCAATACTTCTAGGTTTATGTTATTTCCCTGGTTCACATTTTTATGTATATTTACATTTTAAATAACAATGTTAAAATATATCCTCCCCATCCCTCTTCCAAAAGCATGTAAAATTCATTGACTATGTGATAATTAATAACTTAGAAGCCCACAGTTTTTTCCATTTTTCCCACAACAAGATCATGACAACCACCTTGTTGTATATTGATCAAACAACAAAACAGGAAAAGAAAAATTTACCTTTGAAATGATAAACAATCCTGTTTTTGTTTTTTTACTTGTTTTCATGTATACATATATTACTATTACTATACAGTACTGTTTTCTTCATTCAAATTTACCGCTATCCATTTATCAATTCAATGCATTTCTTCTATCTTACTTCTAATGTTTATTGTAAGTAGTATATTAATGAACTAGTCATTTTTAATGTATAAGCCATTAACTGGTTTAGTTTTTATTTATGAATATGATTCATTTATCAATATTCTATTTCTTTATTCTTTGTTTAACTAAGCCAATTAATAAAATAAATATAAAAGTAGTTTACATATGTTGTTAACCATTGAATTCCAATGAAAATGATTCGTCCTAATGTTGTACCATTCAACAGTTATGTACTATCTCTGTTGTTTTGTTGTTCTCGTACAAAACATGATAGATGATGATGTTATTTGATGAACCTATTTGAATTGAAACATTGACTAACCTTTTAATATATGCCTAATATGTTCATTTTTGTATTGGTTGTTTCAAATCTTCCCATTGATGTTTAGGACTTCAATTGATCAGTCTGTTATTGGCATATGTGGTGTATGTTGGGTGAAATGCCTTGATATTGCATTAAGTCACTAGCATTATAAATAGAGATAGATGGTGGCTAGTAGTGAAATCCAGGATGAGTGCGTCGTCCTACTTGGTAACTGATAGCGGGATGTTCCTGCATATATGTCAATAAGAGACTGATTCAATGTCGACCTAAACGTCAGTCGGTAGATCCAAACAACCAATACAAAGACGAATTAAAACTTCACCCTGTTGCACAAGCTACTAGCTATCTGGACCCAGTAGCTAAGTGGATAACGCAAGGTCATTCACTAACAGAATAGTTCGTTAGTAAGAATTCATAATTTAAAACTGAACTGATTTTTGTATGAATCTTAATAGGAGTGTTAGTCGACCCAAGATTCCAGATGTGTCTTCTTGACGAGTACTGGTTGGTATAAAATTTAAGCTCAAGATTTCCTGCTCACCACTTTCGACTGCTTAACGTTCACAGTTACTTTATTTTCTCCGATTCTCCAGTTGATACCATTTCATGATGAAAAATCTATTCTTACTTGCTTACTTACTTATGTCTCTTACTCGTGAAGAAAGAAAGGCTGCCCATCAGCAGTCTCTATTGAACTCTGTCTTGGACAATTTTTTCCAGTTGGTTGCGGTTACTGTTCATCCTTCTGATGTTTGCTCCCAATTCCCAACTCATTGTGTTCCTCCGTCTTTCTATTTTCATTTTACCTCCAGGATTTCAAGTTAGCGCTTGTTTGGTGATGAAGTTTGGCGATCTCCATAAAGTGTATGCCCTGTCCACCTCTTAATTTCCCCTTCAGATGGGAGTTGAATTGTTCTCTCGCAAAGTAGATCGTTACTGATGATATCCAACCAACGGGCATTTTGTGTAAACAATTGTTTATAAATACTTGCACTCTTTTGATGATGGTTGTAGTAGTTCTCGAAGTTTCAGCTTTATACAGTAGAACTGTCTTGACGCTCGTATTGAAGATTGTGACTTTGATATTGGTTGACAATTGTTTTAAATTCCATATGTTCTTCAACTGTAGGAATACTGTCCTTACTTCGCCAATCCTTGATTCCAACTAAACTAATCTTTTATATAGTTGAGATCATGAATCAATTGAAGCTAGACCATCATGGAAAACCTGGAAACACTGGACAGCCGTTTCGCCCCATTATGGGACTCCTCAGTGGCGGTGTGTATCCACGATCCCGCACTCACGAGATTCGAATCCGGGACCTACCAGTCTCGCGCCAGAGCACTTAACCGATAGACCACTGAGCCGGCATCCAGTCATCTGAAATATTCTATTATTCTAAGTTATAATTTCATTAGATTCCTTGTAATTCTTGAATATTTTAAGTGTTACATCAATGAAGAAGATGATAGTGTACATATCATTTATTTTATTATATAGAAACATGTGCTTCTTGGTAGAAATAATCCAAAGAATTCTGATTTATTTAACAGCTGTTACATGATTATTCAATTTACCAGGATGTTTATCATAGTTACAATGAAAATTTATTGAAAAACAAAACAATAAAAAGGGGGTGATCTTGATAAGTCACTTGTGTTTTATGGATATTATCATAAATACATAATCTGTTTATCGTTTGTCAAAAGCTTTTTTTTATATATATAGGATTTGTACTTTACATATCCATTGAAATGAAGTGTGTAGATGACCTTGTGACCTTGAAATGTCATTCCCTGTCACGTGTTTTCTATCCACATATAAAAGAAGATAATAGTACAATTTTGTTATGCTAACATTATATGGGTTACCTTGAATGATTTGCTTTAAATACAGTAACTTGATATTTCTACTACAATGTATTGTGATGTAAATAGCACAGTTGTTTAATGATTAAAGCTAATAACAAAGATCATATCTAGATTGAAAATATGCTTAAAGTTATTACTGGTTACGAATATTTTCGAAACATAGTTTTATAAGCAAAGATAGATGATGGATGAGAGTGGAATCTAAGATGCAGTTTTCATTCGATTTGGGACTCGTCAATCGGATGTACTTGAATCCCAGAGTTGATATCCACTTCGGGACTTAAGACAATATCGAGGTAATCCACACAGTATACACATATACCAATAAGAGATTGATCAATTGCAGTCCTAAACATAAATGGGAAGATTCAAGTAAACAATACCAAGTGCATTTAAACATAGTTTTCCCTAGTAATTTATGTGTGTGTTTTGCTGTTGTTGATAGTTAAGATTAAAAATGAATAATCTATACAGCGACACGTGCATCCTGTATAGATTTCAACTAAGAGTGACTAACTACGATTCTGAATATGAACAAAGAGAAAATACAAAACTCTTACTAATAATTTCATATCTATTGAACAAGTTAATAACTAGCTGGTACTTTTAATTCACTTACCATTGTTTGTTTGTATCTTCCCATCGATGTTTAGGACTGCAAATGGACAGTCTCTTATTGGCCATATGTGGATACTGTGCGTATTGCCCCGATAAAGCCTTAATTCACAAGCATTATAAGCACAGATGGATAGTGGCTATCAATGGAATCCAGGACACACGTCTCGTCCTGTTTGGAACTCGTCAGCTGGATGTATCTCCACCTTAGGGTTGATGTTCACTTTGGGACTCGAACCTAATACCTTTCGCCTCAAACATCATCGTGTTGTCCACTTACCTTCTGTGTCCTGATATCCATCTTTGCTTATAATGTTTGTGAATTAAGGCAATATCAAGGCAATACTCATAGCATGAACATATGCTAATAAGAGACTGTTCAATTGCAGTCCTAAACATCAATGGGAAGATTCAAGCAAACAATACTAAGTGAATTTAAACTTCACCTCATTACACAAGCAAGTGGCTATCGGTCCCAAATAGGAAGAAACGCGTGCCCTGAATTCCACTGCTATCCACTATCCATATTTGCTTATAGGTGATACTTTGTTCAATTCTTAATGTTTGAATCAACACATAGATACATATTCACAACCTAATCAAAGACTCAGTTTATGATGTTTAAGTTTCATGACGAATGATCTTCAGATTACTAATTTTTAATTTACTGATGTACAATTTTAAATTTTGTCACATTTTATAGATGATCAACGGGAAAAATATCAACTTTCAGATATGTATTACAAATATACGTATGTAAAAGCTAATCAGAAACTTTCCGGCTTACTGGTCTAGAGGTTAGGCATTCGCGCGCAAGACCGACAGGTCCTGTGTTTCAATCTCGTGAGGCGGAATCGTGGACACGCACTGCTGGGAAGCCCCATACTAGGACGAGAAGACTTTCCAGTGCTTCCAGGTTTTCCATAATGGTCTATCTTTAATTAACTCATGAATTCAACTATAAAATTACTTTCCTAACTGTTTATTATATTTTCTTTTCTGTAAATGAAAAAAATATTGTTTTTTTGTTTCCTAAAAGGGTAGAGCAGCCCACATATTTCATTATTCAACAGAATAACTACTCATTATATTTCAAAATACAAGTAATTGAATACAAATAGAGAATAACCATTATGATTGATAAAAGTCACGTTTTACTATTATAAGCAGAGAATATAAATGAGAAATATTCTTTCCCCCCCTTTTTTAAAAAATCATTCTGTTATATATGTTTATCTATGCCTAAAATCTTGTTTAACGAAGACAGGAAAAAAACAACCCCTAAATGTTTTTTCCTTTAAAAAAACATTGTAAAGTACATGTAACCATCATTTTATGATGAATGAAATCTTTAGGACTTAAAAGAAACTCTATACTTACTTACTTACTTACTTACTTACGCCTGTTATACCACGTCATGGAGGAGCATAGGCCGCTCGCTAGCATTCTCCATCCAACTCTGTCCTGGGAAATCCTTTCCAGTTCTTTCTAGTTTACATTCATCCTTTACATATCTGCTTCTATTTCCCGATATAATGTGTTCTTTGGCCTTCCTCTTTTCAGCTTCACTTCCGGATTCCAAGTTAGGGGTTGCCTTGTGATGTAGTTTGGTGATTTCCTTAGTATGTTGTGTCCTATCCACTTCCAACGTCTTTTCCTAATTTCATCTTCAGCTGGAAGCTGGTTTGTCCTTTCCCATAGTAGGTTTTTGCTGGTAGTACCCGGACAGTGAATAATGAGTATTTTGCGTAAACAACTGTTTATGAATACTTGCACCTTCTTGACGATGGATGTAGTAGTTCTCCACGTTTCAGCTCCGTACACTAGGACTGTCTTGACGTTCGTATCGAAGATTCGCACTTTGAAGTTAGTTGACAGTTCTTTTGAGTTCCATATGTTCTTCAGTTGTAGGAATGCTGTCCTTGCTTTACCAATCCTCGCCTTTACATCTGCATCCGATCCTCCTTGTTTATCAATGATGCTTCTCGGTTACGTGGATGACTCTACATCTTCCAGAGTTTTGCAATCATGTGCGATTGGCTTGGCGTTCTCCGTGTTGTATTTGAGAATCTTGATATTTCCTTTGTGTATGTTGAGGCCTATTGATGCAGAGGCTGCTGCTACATTTTCTGTCTTCGCCTGTAAAAAGAAACTTTGTAGAGTAAAGAAAATATGATAAATTATTGTATTTAGTGATGTATTAAAGTATTGATTGTATTTGAGTAATTATAAAAACACTGAAGCATCAAACAGTTGTTTCGTTATATTACAAGACTTCTCAGGATTGTGTTTTCATGATCTCATCAAAGATGTAAACTAGGGCTTTAAGTCTTCCTGGTGCACGTTGAACCTTCCTTTAACTCCGACATGGTTGAACTCCAGTGGACATGTCTGTTCACTAAAACTCCAAGAACTATCTATTAAAATTAGTCAGCAATTAGTCGATCAGTCATAGTCAATATAGAAGCTATATGAAATGTTAATGAATTAAGCTGTCACATTTTAGATGAGTAGGCTGAGGAAATCAACAATACACTTAAGAGTGTGAGCATGAAAAATATGGTTCAAAGTACATGAAGTAAATCAAAGAAGAATAAAAATAGAATGGCACAACCAAAGATTTATGGAGAGACAGAAAAAAGTACAAACCTGCTCCAAAATGACCAATTTCGAACACTATCACTCAATGCTTCCAGTCACATGTTACGACTAAATTACGGTTCCTGAAGTAAGTCTCATGTTTAGAGAGAAAGAGAAAAATTAACCTCGTACATTTCTGCCTTGTTACGCATTCCACCCAGTAGAAGTGATTTTCAGCATCTTCGCCGAACAGAAATATATAATCTGCGTATTTTAAGCTGATAAAATAATGAATGATCAAGAGGTTGAACAAATAAAGTCATAGCTCTGGAAAAATTTCTGTAACCAAATTAAGTAAAATTGGAGATTCAATATTACCGATGAATAAAACAAAGGTTAAAAATCTTTCTTGGAATTGTGCCTATTATTTATGCATTTTGGTTACCTAACAAACATGTTTAATGGCTAGCAGTGGAATCCAGAATGTAGGTTCGTCCCTGTTGGGACTCATCAGTTGCATGTACCTATATCCGAGTGCTCTTGCTCATTCTGGAACATAAATCCAGTGCATTTTGTCCCCAGTACTTCTTGAAAATGCTTGTGACTGATGATTGTACCAAGAGAATCGTCTCAGGATTCACATATGTCAAAAAAGACTGACCAGTTGAAGACTTTAACACTCACAAAGGAAAGATTCAAACCCTTACAACTGAATTGTCATTTTTACACTGAAAATACTGAGCTATTCGAGAATGTTCGACTCTAGAAAAAAAATCTCGCCATAAAATTACACAACGTTATTATGCCTAATTATTTCGTTTTCAACTAAAGATATTTTTAATCTTTTCATGAGTCTGTACGGCCAGTGAAATGTCACTGAACCCTAGCCAAATCATCCGACAGTCGGGTCACTAAATATCGAACAGATCATCGATCCCCATCAAGGTCAAGGACAATCAACGCGATTTTTTCAATTTTTTTTAGATGCTTACAATAACCACAACAATCTAAGGGTAGTTGTAATTCGAAGGAGGGTATATTTACAAGAAGAAAGATTTAAACCCTGAAAAATAAACTGTAGATTCATAGTGACATTTTTAAATTATTATTATTACTATGATTGTCACTAATAGCCGCCAAATGTCCAGGTATGACTGAAGTCGGGGAGAGACCTATCTACCTCTCCAAATGCTGTCATATGGTCACGTATATATAGCCACCGACAGGAAACTCCTAGTCACTCTCTTCCAGTGGTTGGGGTGTTGTTTAAAAATTTGAGAGGACTAAAACGGAATGTCCAGCCTTAAACTGAGTTCGTGAGTATGGATGATTCACGTAGGAGAGTTAGAAAATTCAGATTTCAAAACAATGGTTTCCTTAAGCTCCAAGATCATGAGGAAACAAATGATGTATTGACCTATTCTTGATCACCAGCTATAATGAAACTGCATTTCCTAAAATTGCTCTCTGCCTTATAAATTAGATCTCTAGGTCAAAGGCTTGAGTAGTGGCCCTCTAAGAAATCTACCTGTTTCGGTTTGAACACTCGGACAGTGTCCCATCCGACGCATAGATTTAATGATTTGTGTTGTCCGTATATATATTTTAGTACCGCTTTGTACCAATGGTTATGTGTTTAAATTACTAAATTATCAGTAGTATTGTGTTGTGTGCTACTGATATCCACAGACATAAGTAGTATGTATCACCAGTTGAAAGTGGAATGTATGGTAGCAGAGAGTTGAGAAAATGGAAAAGAAAAGAACGAGAACATAAGGTGATTGGTTTGGGAACAAAGGAAGTCTGAGACAACTGATGGATATTTTGCAAATGAGGTATTTACTATATGGTTCCCAAATTTTATTAAGAGATTCTATAATTTTTATATCGAAGTACATGTGGTTGTCCCCACTTGCGTTTTCGTTCACTACAGTATGGTTTTCGGACATGATATTGATTCGTGTTATCCCTTATTCTATTGATTATATAACTTATATTTATTTCTAATAATCAGTTACCTAAAAATTCCATCATTATTGCCAACTTTTCTTTATCTCATAAATCATCGTTTCTGGGGATTATAAACAAGCATGACTAGCAGATTATATTATTGATTTAAGAAAAACTGGATTCATCTTCATCTTTTCTATTTCTCCTCTCCTTAAAGGGAAGCATATATCAGATCAGTTCGAGTGAAATATTCTCAACTACAATAAATGAGTTGTGATTGAGATCATATAATGATCAATGTTAGACTACCCATTGAAAACGTGGAAACACTGGATGGCTGTTTTGCCTTAATATAGGAATTCTCATGTACATACAACTGCTGAGGAGTCATGTACTTCTTCTTCATTCTTCCAAATTGGTTGATATTCCAATTACTTTCTGATCTCTCCTTTCTTCGCTTTATTTCTTCTGGTAGGCATTCTACTTTTGATTTCTGCTACATACTAATTATGTCTGTTCGCATAAGTAGTGCACATCAGAGTAGGAGTAAAACTGGAATTTATGTAATTTTGAAGATGTTTTCATCACTGATTGATACTAGCTAGAAAATCTCTGACTTTATTGGGTAAGTGACTTGTCTTATTATGTGATCCCCTATAAATGGAAACTCACAATATCTCACCAGTTAGAACCTAAAGACTATATGTTGCTTAAAGTATGAAGCATTTAAATCATTGAGTTGGAATAAAACGATTCTCATTCTTAACAGTTTCATTGCATACAATCACTTGTGTTATATCTAGAGCCTTGAATCTTGCTATGCCGCGCACTACTAGACTACTTGAACGATCGAACCCGTGACGTCGTAAGAGAGAAGACAGTAGTCTAGTAAGGAGAAATTCTATTCCCCAAACAGTGTCAAGTATAAATAAATAATATATTTGTAATATCCCAATGAGTAGAAAAATTAGATTTTCTGACGTTTCGTGACTCAGTGTAAGCCACTTCCTCAAAGAAAATATAGTACAAAAATCTCATGTATTTATAGTTTTTGGTTGAAAGTAAATCATCATTTCGAACAGCCAATAGGCACATAGAAGGTGCTTCTTATTTATCTAATAGGGAAGCTACACATCGACATTCTGGAACGTTCCCCTAGTGGTGATTGGATGGACTGTCTTCGTCTCTTTCTGGGCTTCTTGAGGCTTCCTTAAGTTTGCCAACGAGCCATCCTTACAACTTGTAGTTGAAATTTTTATGAATAAACATTAGATGTAACAGGGGTGATAACATATCGCCCTTTCCTAAATGTTCAGTTTGATTTTCATTTTCTCAACTCTTAGTTCTAAAATATCATGACTATGAAATATTTCCAAAGTTTAACAGAAGGATTTTACTCAAAAAAAACAAGGTTTATTTAAATAATTTTAGTAAAGAGGATTTTGGAGATTATCGACTGATTGTTTGTATTTTTATATTATGGACTGAGGTCAGTTAATCTGTCACTCAAGACTGAACAAATCCTTCAACTTAGTTAGATGACTCCTTACAAACGTTCATCCATGACCTCAGTAGAGCCTAAAACTGGGTAGTTTGAGTTTGATAATCTGACTCCATGTATAATGATGATTTTCATATATGACTGTTTTTTTTAAAAGTTATGTCAAAGTTACTGTTTTCCGTGTTTCTCAATCAACTAACCAGTTGCTCTGCTTAATTTTTGTTTCTTTTTTAGACTACTAACAAAGTAGTATATATTATTTTCTTTCATTTTAAAACCATGACGATCATTAAACTCATTCGGTATTGTTTACTCGAATCTTCCCATTGAGGAATGCAATTGATCAGTATCTTATTGGCATATGTGCATACTGAGCGTATTACCTCGATTCGGGGAGATTCAAGCAAGCAATACCAAGTGAATTTAAACTTCACCCCATTGCATAACCAAGTGACTATCAGGACTCAATAGCTAAGTGGATAACGTGATAGTGTTTGAATGTTTGAATGTTCTTCAAAAAGACTGACTTTTAAAGGGACAACTTTGAACTGACAATATACGAAATTCCACTGAACAGGAAGAGAAAATTGGCATTATTTATTCTCGATTCTTAGACGAGTCTGTATATAGTATAGGGTTGACAAAGGATTAGTTAAAATAAGAAAAACACATTAAAAATGAGTTTCCATCCAGATTCAATGGAAATAACTTGAAATTAAAAGATCAAAAAAGAATAACAACAACAGCGCGAAAGAAGATGTCGTACATAAGCATTAAATACTAAGGGGATATAAAAACAGACATCTTGATAAAATGGTTTCTAAGATCTTCGAGAAATAAACTTCACTCAACTTAGCTCCAAAATATATTCTCCAGTGCGTATACATTCCATGGATTCATTGAGAATTCAATGGCGTTCTCATTACTTCAGTACATGTCTTAATCTAACTCCAGGTCTGACATTCAAATATCGAATCGACAATTAAGAATTTTCGTAACTAATTTAACAGTTCTGATGTATCAATAATCTTTGTAACAAATAGCTTATTCTCGGTGGTTTCTATTCGATTTTGATTTTATGGAAATGGAGGCTTAGTGAAATATTTTAAATTCAATTGTGTTTTCTCACTACAACGGTTAGCATAAAGATTTTTTAATAATTTTGGATGTGTTCATAGCTTAAATCACAGACCCATCTTGGGTAGACCACCACTGAACACGTGTAAGCAATTGGCGGCTGCTCTACCCTGTTATTGGGACTCCTCAGTAGGATGAATCTACGACCCCTTACGGAGGTCAAGCATAAGACCTTCAACCTCGCGTATGAACACTTGACCTCTAGACCATTGAGCTACCATGCAGAAAACATGAAACAGTTATTCACCGCAGCTAATAGATGAATACTGCTTAATATTTGAAAATTGAACTAGTAGATTCCAGTTCAGTAGTTTAAACATAAAACACTCGTTCTACAACTTGAAGGTTGTAAATCCAATCACTGGAGAGATAATTTCTATGCTGTCCTAAAGAACCCCACAATAAAACATAAAAACAGTTACTATTTTTGCCCTATTATTCAACAGAACTTGAAATGAAATAATCAGTGTTTAAATAAAACCTTTAATTATAATAATAATTGAAATCATGAGTCAATTGAAGCTAGACCATCATGGAAAACTTGAAAGCACTGGATGACTGTTTTGTCCTATTATGGGACTCCTTCTTGGCAGTACGCATCCACGATCCCGCCTCACGAGATTCGAACCCAGGACGTATCATTCTCAGTAGTCTAAAGGTTAAGCGCTCGCGCATTGCTGAGGAGTCTCACAATAGAACGAAACAGTCGTCCAGTGCTTCCAGATTTTCCATGATAATCTACCTTCAATTAATTCATGATCTCTATTATTAAAATTACTATAATATCCACAGAAAACCCCTTCTGATAATAATAATAATAATAACAATAATAATGTTATAAATCAATTTTTTATATCTTTTCTATCATCAAAATAAAAAAAACAACAACAAAACAAATGAAAAGAAAACAACAGTATAAGAACAACAAGATGTTCCATTGAATGAGTTCCTTGAATTATTGATTATTTTAAGGATCATTATTATTATTATTATTATTATTCCAATTTGGATCAATTAATAATGGTTTATTTAAATTCATAACTGTTATACATAATAATAATTTTTCATTAGTTAATTGTAATTCAATTATATTATCAATATAACATATATTACTTATAAGGCATATAGTTAAATCATTAATATCTAATTGCCATATTGTTATTTGTGTACGTTTTATATAACCACTAATAGATATAATTTTATTCCCATAAGTTGATATATTTAATAAAGGGGGGTAATTTAATGTAAATTTTAAATATTGACTACCTTGTAAATAAATTGAATTCATTTGTTTACATGGACACCAACATATAAGACCATAATTAAGTCTTGCACCAATAATAATACAATTATAATTACTTATAGTTAATTGTATTAAGTTGGATTGATTTAATAAACGTTTACGAATCCATGGTAGATTATATTCTTCTTTAATTAATTGATTATTATGAAAGTGAATTAATGACCATATTGTTAAACATGTACATTGTTCTTCATGACTATATTCTGTATGAACTAACCAATAACCATCATATGATATAGTTGATATTGATAAATTTGGTGGATCAAATCGTCTAGGACGTTCCGGTTGTGGTTCTTCTTGGTGTTGTTGTATACTTTGTAAAGGATGACGATTCATCATTGCATAATTTTCATCTAAATAACCAACATGTTTTAATTTACTCATAAGAAATACACAAACACATTCCATACTATAACTAACTATTAAGATACTTTGATTACCACTAATTAAAAACTTTTCAATGGTACTATTCTTTAGATAAGAGTTGGATTTCTGTTGAATGCTTGGGTCGTACTTTATATTCAATAATGAATTCTCTTTATATTCAGGATATATTGAAAAATCTGGTTTTAATCTCCATATCACTTGTCCATTTAATAAATTATAGGCTACAAAATGGGATCTAGTTTCATTTAAACCAAGTAAATAAGAAGTAGTATCTGGATCACTTGAATAAATAATTTTATATTCAGTTAAATGATTTGGGATAATAAAGACATCAGTTAAATGTCTTATATGATTAAGATGAAATTCATTAGTGGGATTATAATCTATTTCATAGATACCCATTCTTTGATAAACTTCCCTAGATAAATGAAGTAAAAAGATAAAACAAATTTTTAAATATAGAATTATTTATTAGAAAAATTAAATTGTAAGCTTACTTACTTACGAACTTATGCCTGTTACACCACGTCGTGGAGGAGCATAGGCCCCCGAATGCCCTGGTACGGCTGAGAGTGGGGAGAGTTCGTTCTCCCTCTCCAAATGCTCTCACATGGCCACACGTATATAGCCTCTGTCAGGGAAGTCCTACTCACTGCCTCCTCGTGGCGGGGATGTTGTTTACAAAATTGAGAGGACGAGGAGCGAATGTCCGACCTCTTTGACCAGGTTGGTGGGCATGGAAAGCTCACCTAGGGGAGTTAGAAAACCCTAATTCCAAACCAATGGTGAACATGAACCCCAGTATCCTGAGGGAACAAATGGCGTATGAACCAATTGTTGGTCACTGACTACCAATGGGCTGCATCTCCTCACGATGCTCCACTGTCTTGTGGATCAGACCTTCAGGTCAAAGGCTCGGGGTGTGGCTTTTTAAGAAAACCACCTGTTTCGGTTTGGGCACCTGTGCAGTATCACAGCCCTCACACAAATCAAATGAGATTTGTGTGGCACATATATATCTGGTGCCCCTTTGTACCAACATTTATGTGTTTAAATAAATAAAATAAATAAATATAGGCCGCACACTAGCATTCCTCATTCAACCCTGTCTTGGGCAATCCTTTCCAGTTCATTCCAGTTAACATTCATTCTTTTCATATGTGCTTCTGCTTCCCGGTGTAATGTGTTCTTTAACCTTCATATATTCCTCTTTCCTTCCGAATTCCAAGTTAGGGATTGCCTGGTGATACAGTTTGGTGATTTCTTTAATGTATGTCCAATCTACTTCCAACGTCTTTTTCTAATTTCCTCTTCAGCTGGAAGTTGATTTGTCCTCTCCCATAAAATGGTGTTGCTGATAGTATCCGGCCAGTGAATGTTGAAATTGTAAGCAGACATATCCTAGTATCCTAGTGTCCTTATAAATTATGTCAATTAAAGGGAAGATTTATTTTGTACAGTTTGTTTGAACGATCTCATTGATGTTTAAGACTGTAATTGAGTCCCAGATTGAACATTATCTCTCGGATGTAGGTACATCTAGCTGATGAAACGTGTGTCTTGGATTTCACCACTGATAATTATCCATCTTAGCTTATAAAATTAAGATATTCGATATAAAACATGAAGAAAATAATTCAAAAAGATAATTTGGATCGAGGTCTAAAACAAGTAACGTTCGAAAGTTGGTGGCAAAATACAAGTTTTTCCATGGTTGTAAATATTCGTTTACCAGCAAATGGCAACTGACACGAGACTCCGAGAGTCTATTTGTAACACATTCATTCCATTTTTTGAATTTAGAAGTAAATTCATATACTACTATTAAATGAAATACTTATTTTCGTTCTTTTAAATCGAAAGAATTTAGATAATATATAATATAAATTTGAAAACCATTGGTAGTCAGGGAACATAGTGAACCAATGTTTTGTACAAGGTTAAGTCTTTTCTATAATGACAACATACAATTTTGATAGACTGATATCATGTCCCTTAAATCACTATATATGAGAAATTATGAACAAAACACTTTATTATAGGAACGTGATTGTGATCTTAAACAAGATCTCAACTAACTGGTCGTTGTCTCGGTCGGAATGAGAAAGGTACATAAACTGTTGATTTGCATATCTGTTAATTTGGTTTATCAATCGGTGCTTATAAATCCCCTTTCAATCTTTTTATTTATGTAGCTAGTCGAGCAAGAGTATACACAACTCTAATTATCTGAATTGTATGTTATTGGAGTGTAATAATTCACAAACGTAACCTAATATCGAGTATCCGGTCTCGATATGGTGATGATAAATTAAAATCATTACATTTGAAACTTGAGTTCAACATTATATGATATTTTAGTAGCCCGAGATCTGACTCCATTTATATAGTATGAATGATTGTTATCGAAATATACATCTTGGCTGACTTCGTTTATAGTTATCGATTTAACTCGTATTATTTAATGACGAAATTAAACAAGTCAAATACGACAATGAATATTTCAATACGTATATTTTGTACACCGATTGATCTGGACAGACAATCGGAATGACGAAGTGAAGGATGCAAAGATAATAGTCAATTTAAGGTAGATCACAATGGAAAACCTGTGAGCACTGGACGGCCATTTCGTCCTGTTGTGGGACTCCTCAGCAATGCGCATCAACGATCCCGCCCCATAAGATTCGAGCCCAGGACCTATCAGTTTCGTGAGCGAGCGCTTAACCTCTAGACCACTGAGCCGGTCGACATCTAACGGTGTTAATGTCTAACTTCAACCAATCCAGAAGATTGAGCGACACATCCACCTAAGTCTTTAGCGGGTTACTATCTCACAACAGACTTAGTTGAACTTGCGCACGAGACTGGTAGGTCCTGGGTTCGAATCTCGTGAGGCAGGATCGTGATTCCTTTTTTTCCATGGTGATCTAGGTTCGATCGACTCATGATCTCAACTATTCAAACAATATTAATAATAATCATCAGATCAATTTATAAACTTACTTGCATTCTTCAACAATAATAGAATATTCTAATTTTTCTAATGTAATTAATATCTTTCCATTAAATATAAATTGATCTTTATTTATATTCCAATTATTATTATTATCATTATATGGTTTAACATGTAAATATTTAATTAACCAATCATTATTGATTAAATACATTATCCCTATTAATATATTATTATTAATAGGATCATAATTAATATAACTAATATAATCATTATTATTATGATCATGGATCATATAAATTGAACTAATCATTTTATATTGATTATTAATTAATTGTTGTTTTTGATTATTATTGATTAATAATTGATTATTGATTTTTTCTTTATTTTTTATTATATTTAATAAATTACAATTATATATACGATAATTATTTTCTTCTAAAATAGGTTTTATCATACTTATTTGATTGATATTTTTTATTGATATTTTTAATGGTATAATCATTGTACAATGATCATGAATGATATATGATAATAATTGTTTCATATTGATTTTATTAGTTATTGATTTATTGAGATCCCATATTGTTATCAATTCGATACTACTTATATCTTCATTATAATTATAATTATTAGTAGTATAATTTTGTATTATTGTTATAAATTGTTCATTATTTACATCATAATACATAAATAATTTAGGTAATGATATCCATGTTGTTAAAACATTAAAATTATTTAAATATGGTTCCATAAATGAAAATGTATTATCATTTATTGATTCAATACGTTTTATAAAATTACCTGATTGTTTATCAAATAAATCAATACAATCAATAATTTTATCATTTAAAGTAATCATTGATGGTGATCGATTAGGTATAATAATTATTGATTGAGTTAATTGACTATAGATACCTATTATACGTGTACCCTGATTTGGACATAATAAATAGGTTTGTTGAATTGATTGTTTATCATCTAAATGATAATGATTAAATAGTATATTTATATGAAACATAATCGCTTTTGAATCACCTTTATAACCAGTTATAATATAAAGTTTATTATCATATATATAACTACTTATAAGTAGTTCAGTATTTGATTTCATTGTATTTGGTAAACTAATTGAACGTAATGACTTTTGTTTTGGATCATTCAAGAATTGTGGATCTTTGATGTGTTGTGGTTTATCAATTAAATTGATTGGTCCAATTAAATGTTTCAATGTATTATCTTTCCATAACCATATTGATAATTTATATATACCTTGTTGTAATTGTATAATATAACTTATATTACTACTACTATTATTATTATTATTATCAGTAGTATTATCCATATCAACTACATTTATAGTAGAATTCTCTTTAATTTTATATAATTCTATATTAGATTGTTCTTCTGTTAATAAGTAGTATGGTTGGTCATCGTCATCATCATCAGCATCATCATCATTAGGGGATCCATTTAATTTTAATGGCCATATATAGATATTTTGACTTGGTATTTCAATACCTAATAATGCATTATCATTTATACCAATCCATATTAATTCATTAATTATTTGTATTGTATTATTATTTATTATATAATTTATTAATTTATAATTATAATTAATATTCCATATTTCTAATATAGTTATATAATGAATTAAATCATATGTTGATATAGCTAAATATTGTTTTGTATTAGAATAAGCTATAGCATTGATTTGTATTGTTTTACGTGAACATGTTAATGCAATTGCTGATGCTGATGAGGAAGATGACGACGTCGACGATGACGATGACAACGTCGATGATGATAATGATGTCATACTATTAGAATTATATGTTAAATTATTGATAATTTGTTCATATGTACATAAATATGTAGGTATATTAAAATTAATTAAAGATGGTATTTGTATATTATTCTTTATATTATATTGTTCTATATTATGAATAAGACATTTTATCGATGTCTCAATCATACTACTTTTATTTAATTCATCAGTAGTTTGTTCATTCAATGGTTCAATATGATGATGATGATATTCTTTTAATGTATGAATAATTATATTATTTAATAAATATGGATTATAATTTAATTCATATCTATATTGTATTAATATACTTAATATTAAATGAATATCTGGATATTCATATAAATAATCAAAAAATCTATTAATCAATAAATCATTGATTAATTGATCATTATTATTATTGATTTTATTATTGATTTTATTGGATATTGGATATTGATTATATAGTAAACACAACACAAATTCATCTAAACAATTTTGTATGATTAATGAATAATTATCAGTAAATAATAATAATTGTAATTTATAATTTAACCAAATAAAATTAAAAAAACAAAAATTTTTTAATTTTTTTATATTATTTAATTTACTTAAATGATATGGGACTTCATATAACCATCTCCAATGGATATGTAATTCATTACTACTACTACTACTACTACTACTAGTAGTAGTAGTAGTAGCAGTGGTAGTAGTATCAGTAGTATTGGTAGTAGTAGTATATTTATGTTGATTATAAAATACATTTAATTGTATAGTATGATATTCTAATTGAGTTCGATGATTATTTATATAATAATGCTCTATCCAATATCGAAATAATTGTTGATTCATATTATATAATATATAACAACCATATGGAGGTGATCTTGTGATCATAATGATATTTAATGATAATAAAAATTCATTAAAAAATCGATATAACCAATTATAAGTAATCAATACACGATCAATTTTATCATTAATTAATATATTATAATGAATATCTTGTAATGAAAATCGTTTTTGTTTAATGATTATATTTTGTTTATTTAAATGATGGGAAGTCGTCGTAGAAGACGTCGACGAAGTACAATGATTCATTGGTAATTTTAACCAAAATAAATTGATTAAATCTTCATTAGTTAAACCTAGTCTTGATAAAAATAAATTACTAATGATAAATTGAACACGTTTGATACCATAAAATTTTTCGGTATATTTTAATAAAATATTATATAATTCATAATTATTATAATCTTTTATATCATTCATAACAGTCTTTAAATTGTGCTTTTCATATCTATATAATTGAATAATGATCTTTAATTGTAATGGTTGAAACAACTTATTCACTGTTTTAATCATTGATAATACTGTATCATAATGATTTATGAATTGAATTTGGGATAACCATACTTTAATACATTTATTCATATCATTAAAATCTAATTCGTTTAACAAAATTTGACGATAAGTATTTGTGCTACTTATTTGTTTTGCAGTAGTATGATGTTTATCACTAAAAATGAAGTGGTTAATATTATTTTGAAAAATTTTATTAAAATATGCTATTTCATCTGGATTATTTATAGTTGATATAATAAAAATTACTGGACAATTTAATATTGGTTTATATTTTATCCAACTGAATGGAATCCATGAAATTGGAAAATTTTCTTTACGTTGTTTACATTCTGAATGAAAAGGAGAAATAAATAGAGAAACATCAAGGAACAAAGTTGTGTGTAATAATTAGTATTGAAGAAATTTATAAATTCTCTTTGTACATATTTCTTCTTATAAGACGGATTATTTAAGAAGATTTAAAATATAACAACTTCATTCTTGGGTTGGAATCTCGCGAGGTGGGATCGTGGATGCGCACTGCCACTGAGGTGCCCCCATAATTGGATGAAACGACGGTTCAGTGCTTTCAGGTTTTCCATGGTGGTCTAGTTACAATGAACTCATGATTTCAACTATGAAAAATATTCCATTTTAAACTAACACAGCTTGAATTAGAACAATGAATTCTGTCGTTTACGTTCAATAGTGAATGTCAGTGACAACAATAAAATTATGCATTAGAAATTCTCTATGATCAATTTTTTCACTGTGTTAGTTAAATAAATATTACAAATACTGTGGATTTATCACAATCTGATATCCGTTTTCTAGTTGTTGTGTTCTAGTTGCTGTGTTTTTATCATGAACTGGTCACAGGTAAACAATAATTAAAAACTAGCAAATAGTGGATAACTGTTTTGTCCTAGTATAAGGCTCTTCAACTGTTCACATACACAAGTCAACCAGTGATTGAAGCCAGAATCGTCAGATTGCGCTGTAAATATTTAGTTTTTGAAAGAATATCTCAATATCCTATGGTTTATTTTAGTGAATTCATGTATAACTTGAAGAAATGATCCCTGGAGGTCTGATGCAAAACCATAACTAGTGTACTTCAAATATGTCATATATGAGGAAACTATCTACTAATAGCATTGAAAAATTATTCTACAGTATCACAAAATGATTAGAGTGAAAAATACAAACTATTGGATTTTGACTTTGTGGTTTACAAGTTATATGCTGACTGAAAGATCAAGTCATCTTGAGTTCCACTCCTAGTATATTCTTTGTTAAATAATCCCATAACAGAGTGAAGCGACTATCCAGTTCTTTGTGGTTTTCAGTGATTATCTAACTCTTATCAATAAAGTTTGACATTATATATATACTTACTAATTGATCTAATATTATTTATCAGTTTAGAGAGATGATCATTTGATGAATTTTTAAAATTGTACTTTTAAAACTAATAGTTAGTTATTGAGAGAGTTATTTAATTTACCTGAAATACTTGAAATAGGGTAGAGTTATCTTAACGGTTAACAAACTCGTCTCTCTGTCATAAGGTCATAATCTTATAAACAGTCCCGAATCCTTATATGTCTAGTAGTTCTGCGACGTTCGAGTCTTCAATCAAGAGCTTCTTAGTTCAATTATATCAAAATAAGATATTGGGAATCACTACTTATAATAATGTATAATAACTTATAACAGCGTAAAGAAGCAGAGTGAAACGAATAAAAGAGTTCAAAACCTCATTGTCAAAGCAAATTCAAATACAAAATAAACAAAATTTATGTGAACAGTGCTTCTTCTAATAGGTATAGACAATAACGAGTATAGACACCATGTGTAATCAAACTGTAGGATATCAACTGTTAAGTAGAAAACAATATTCTTACAAAGCAAAAATGACAAGGTTCTATCCAAAATAGAGACCAAGTGAACTTAATTTGCTGCAAAGGTGAACACTCAAATTATAAAATAGTATTTACGCAAGAATAATCCAAGAATAATACAACTAGTTGTCAGCTATAATTAACATTTTTAACAATCAGGAAATGAAGTTTCTATCCCTTTTTCATAGATCTAATCAATGAAATGAAATAGGAATAATCAGGAATTCGGTCACGCAATATAGCAACTGCTAGAATATAGGGTCATGTAGAACAAAGCTAGCAAGATTAACCAAAAAAGTAAATCTAATCGAAGAAGAGATTAGAACCAAAAGATCTGAAATAACCTAGTATCTATATATGTATAGTATTTTACACCCAGTTCCCATGTAGAATGTTTGTTATCATGTATGTGGATACTGAGTCGCATACAATTCAAATAGGATACTTTGGTTCATTTCCTCATATTATATCGGGTCGAAAGACAGCCTTGCTGGGTTAAATTAAAAAAACTATTTTTCTTTCACCACTTATTCTGTACGAAAGTCGTAGACTTTAGAAGAAAATGTTGTCATAGAAATAATGAATAACCAGTTTGTCCAAAAGCTCACTTTTAAAGGGAGTAGGCTTTAAAGATATTGTACAGAATGACGATGAAAACTCCTCACTTAAATTATTTAACTGAAAGAATTCTACACGGTTGCATTCATTAGTCGATCTTAGCTACATCACCATTCAAAACGTGAAGGAACTGGAAGGCCGTTTCGTTTTAGAATGGTTTGCGCAAGATCATGGATCGATGGAAGTTAGACATTAACACCATTGGATAGCGACTCAGGGGTCTAGAGATTAAGCTTTCGTGTGTAATACGGAAAGTTCTGGGTTCGGGCTCTGTTTGCGAAATCGTGGACGCGCACTGCTGAGAAGTCCCATAACTAGGATGAAACGGCCTTCCAGGTTTTTAATGATAGTCAAACTTAGATCGACTTATGAATTCAACTGTGACAACTACAAATTTGATATAAGAATGTTAAAGGACCTAGAATTTTTAATACCGATGTGACAAATAAACAAAAACCTAATAATCAAATCTATTCATCATACTAAATTCAAGAATATAACAAACAATATTACATAAACCATAATGCTAATTTTTTATACCTTCTATGTTTTCAATTCCATCCAGAATAATTATTAATGGTTGCTGGGATGATTGTTCATATGTAGCTTCAACGATAGCTGTATGCAAAGCTGTACGTAGTCCATCATAAGTCTGAAAGTAAAGTGTAGCAGTAATGACAAATCAGATTTCCTTTTAAATCTCTTTATGATAAAATTGCTTTCTTTTTTCTCGATTGATTTAATGATTTAGTCGACCAAACCATCGAGATCATCGAATAGAACTCTGTCTTAAATCATCCATCTATGCTACAAATCTTCCTTATCATTTTAAAAATTAGATTATTTCTGATAAATTTTGTTAATTAAACGCTATACTCGGTTTCTAAGCTAGTCTCGTAACCTCCAAGCTAAATCTACACAGTAATTTGAACGCGAGAGAAAAGGCGTAAACTATGCGAGAAGCACTGTACTCCAAAAGGTTCATTTATGTACAGACAATATAGAGTTTTTAGAAGTCATTAGGTTTTCCTGAAAACTCTGGAATGCTACTAAACATAATGGCAGTATAGTAATCAGCCAATCAGGAACTGTACATGTGAATTTTCACTTCTGTGATGTTTCTGACAAAACGTCTCGTGAACTCTGATTGGATAAAATACTTCATAATGTTTCCTAAGCTTATCATGTCTATTGCGAGAAACTTTCTGGGTCATCCCAATAGTTCCACTACTTACAAAACACAGTATAACGCACACTTTTCCAACACCTATAGAAAGTGATATACTTTGTTTACTGGTGCAGTATTTGTATGTATGTATGTATATGTAACTTTACACTTTCGTGATGTTTCTGACAAAACTTCTAGTGAATGCTGATTGGATAAAATATTTCCTGAACCTTTCTTATCTTTTGTGAGAAGTTTTCTGGACTACCCCAACAATGTCGTGAGGACTTTGATTTGAAAGTGTTATCCAAATATTGAAATGTTAATGTTGTCAAATTAAGACAATGATAATAATACATTCTATACATAAAAATGAATGGATACTATCAATCTATGCATTTAAAATCATTTCCTATTTCATAAAACATACATCAGGTATACTTGAATTATTCATTCGTGTTGATAGTTCAATACATAGATAACTTAATAAATTGAGTAAATTTAATGACATTGTAGAAGATCCAATCATTCTATAGATTACACGTGGACTGAAATATCAAAAGAAGGAAAACAACAGCAACAACACATAATTAAACATGTAACTAGATGAAATATAAACTCATTGAATAGTCAGAAGGGGTTTTGTGAAGATTTCAGTATTTTCATTAGTTGAAAGCATGAGTCAATTGATGCTAGACCACCATGGAAAACCGGGAACCATTGGACAGCCGTTTCGTCCTATTGTGGGATACCGGCTCAGTGGTCTAGAGGTTAAGTGTTCTGGTTCGAGACTGGTGGGTCCTGGGTTCGAATCTCGCGAGGCGAGGTCGTGGATGAGCACTGCCGAGGAGGAGTCCCATAATAGGACGAAACGGCCATCCAGTGCTTCCAGGTTTTCCATGGTGGTCTACCTTCAATTGAATCATGCTTTCAACTATGAAAATCATTGAATAGTATCAATGTTTCATTAAAACTTGGTTAAAATGAAAAACATAATTGTATACTGCAGGGTATTTGATAATTTAGCACTATAGTGTCAATGTTAGTATAAATTTGGAATCATATCCGGAATAATAATAATTAATGTTATATCCCGGGGAGAATTATGTATGGCAACTTTTGAGAACTATTTATGAACAAATATTATATGTATATTCTTAATGTGTAACTATTCGGTATCTAGATTATGTCTATGTATACTCCTATTACTACAACCTTTATTTACCCATAGACTATTATGATATGATTTACTGTTCTTGAGTTATGCCTAGTCGGTTAATTACAGTCTCTCATATTCATAGCCACTTTTGGATAAATCTTGTATAAATGTTGTTTTCTATTTTGTGGTATGATGTGGTCTGTTTGGTTTGTATATAAATCCAATGTGTTTGAAATACATGATTCATATTGTGGAGACTGAGATTGGTGTTTTGGACTGAGCAGGCAGGGCTATGTAGGGATAAGGACTGATAAGGACTGTAGAATGCTCGTACGGGCTTTTTTTTGGGAGTCATTGGTCCGTTCGATAAATCATTGTTCTACAATTGTCGGTATCGTTCAGTGGTATACTGATAGGGGCGCAAGGATACAAGTCATAACAATTAATACAAGAAGAGAGAATATTCTTAAGATATTATCTACTGAGAAAATTAATGGAGACAGAAATTCAGTTGACTATTACACCTTTGTGTTGATGGGACATTTCAAAATTTAACATCATATATGGATTATTTCATTTTATGAGTCTCCTGCAAATCACTAACCGATCAAGGTTAGAAAACCGCTGAAAACTTGTAAGCACTGGACGGCTATTTTGTTCTAGTATGAGGCTCTTTAGAGAATCGAATCCAAAGCCTTCAGTTTCAACCATGAACACTTAATCACTAAGCCGACATCTGATGGTGAATAAGATTAACATAGATTAATGCAAAATATTGTTTTATCACCTTCCATTATCGTCGGTGAATAAATGTTTCACACCTAATTAGGTTGGACTCCACCGGTCACAGCTTCTCAATAGGACTTCTAGATAGATCCTCAGATGAGGGATCGTGAATGTGTTCTACACAAGAATCCAATGCTTGAACAAAACAGCCGTCCAATATTTCCAGTTTTTCAGTTGTTATCTAATTTAGATTGCTTCATAATCTTAAAAGATTCAACAATCTCCATACCACTACAAAAAGTGATTTAAAGCAAGGCAACTAGGATTCTATTTGAATACTCTTTTTAATATATAAAGTGATAAATTCGACCATATATTAAGCTAAACAAACAAATGATTAAACTTTTTAATCACTCATGTGGTAGTTCAAAGTAATCAAGCGAACTGATTCATGGATTATTGAATAAAAACATGGAAGCAAGACAAAATACTCATGGATGTAAGCTAATTACTCATTGCTTTACACTTCACTTTATCATGCTTTAATAATTCATACCTTAGTTGTAAACACAATATAATTAGTAACGAATCAGTCATATACTTATCCTCATGAAATATGAGTTGTCACAATGATACAAGGAGAACGGTTATTAATGGACTGCTGCGGTTATATATATACTCAACCTTCGTCTTACAACTCATTCCTGATCATCTGTAATGATCTACTGATGGAGATCATAGTTAAAATGTCTTCTATAGATCCCAAAAGCGTTTATCCAGTTTGAGACCATGATGATAGGCAAAAGGGAGAAACAGTGAAAGTTATATGGAGCCAATATTCTTAGTAAGTTTATTATTTTTTAACCTCTACAATATGGTAACGATAGTTTCTAAACAGATAATTTCAGTTATATAACTGTTCATTGCTCATTGATGAATTTCGAGTAAGATAATATGTGAGTCTTCGATTTATGATGTCAATCTGAAAGGGATGAAGGAATCAATCAAAAATGGAATCGTTACCGCTTAGTATCTATTTGAGTAATCAGAATTTCAGTTAAAGCCACTTATATTTTTTAATACATATATATAGGATAAACAAAATATGGTTAGCAACGGAACGCAGGACACTCGTTTCGTTTTATTTGAGACTCATCAGCCAGATGTACCTACCTCCAAGAGTTAATATTTATCCCGGGACTAGAACCGATTTCGTTTTCACTTCGAACGCCAATGAATAATACACTTATCTATAGAGGTCATTTGGTTACTTATTTATAAAATGAGTATTAATTGTCATTTAATTTGTAATAGTTTAGTTTATCCCATTGTTAATATTTCAACTGAGAGTTGATCAGCTTAGGTTCGAATACAGAAGTGGAAATCCAACATTAAACCTAGGTTCATCCCATCGATGAACCTTAAATAGAACGTAACACGTGTTCTAGGTTCCACTGACAGCTATATTCTATCCGTTTTATGTAAACGTGTATTATGATGGTTATATTAATGCAGTCTGCACAAGATGTATATATATATATACCAATTATTATAATATAATCATAGATTCATCATTTTTTGATAGAGTTTTGTTCTCTGAGCCGGATGGTTTGGTCGTGGAGCTTTCATCGTCCTTCTGAACGACATCATCAACATAAACTTCGGGTAGAAGTGAATGTTCGAATTTTTTCCATATATGGAACACTTCACTTGTACCCGAAGTTTATGCTCATGATGTCGTTCAGAAGACCGATGAAAGCTCCACGACAAAACTATCCAGCTAAGAGAACGAAACTTCATCAAAATCATCCATCTAAGCTACATATCTTCTTCATCATCTCATATATATCTATACCAATACATTGTCAAATGAATAACTTACTTTACAATAGATGTATTAACTTTCATTGATTCTGCTAATAATCGTTTAGCTAAACTTGCTAATAGAACAGATTTACCACTACCAGATTCTCCTTTAATTTGAATAAACTTAAAATAATTTCGATTAGTTCCATTATTCTCTTGACAATTTATTGTATGTTTTATAATTGAATTATATAATTCCATTAGTAGTTCTTCTCTTGCAATATACATTGATGATCTTTTAAGAAATTTAAAGAAAAATGAATGAATGAAACAGTTATAAAGATTAGAAGGGGAGAGTTTTGTGGAGATTTTAATAATTTTATATAGTTGAAATCATGAGTCCATTGAAGCTAGACCATCATGGAAAACCTGAAAGTACTGGATGACCGTTTCATTCTATTGTGGGATTCCCCAGTGACAGTGCAAATCCACGATCCCGCCTTACGAGATTCGAATCCAGTGTTTTTTACAGGTTTTCCATAGTAGTCTAACTTCAATTAACTCATGATTTTAACTATATAAAGTTAAAAAGATAATTTGATAGGAGAATCATTAACAAGACTAGAATTTATGAACAAACCAATCAGATTTAAGATAAATACGTCTTGGATTTTGGAGCGAAATTCAATCACTTATTTGTCCAAATAACGTTTTGGCATTTCAGCTGATGTCAGTTCATGATAAAAACTCCAAAATGTAATTCCTAATCCATATCATCAACTGTAAATCATAATGCTTGTTCTTCGTATTGCTTTATAACCCTCATTTAACTCCAGTAAGTAGGTGGATATTGTAAAGGTCACTAAGGTGTCACTCAAAGGTCGTCCATAAATTATAGTCACACCGAATCCTTAATGTCGCTAAATCCATATTTTAAAAAAATTCATGTTTAAGATTCGTCACAAATTTCCAAATTGTCACTTATCACTTGTCACCATGTCATGTATCTGATTCAGCTATTCATGAATCAAAACGATTCCTTTACACGCTTACTTCAAACAAAAAAAACTGAACCTGTTATATCTAGAAATAATATTTTTCTTGCTATACCACGTACTACTTGAGCACTCGAATGTTTGAATCCACCGAGTTGCAAGTCAGATGACAGAAGACTAATAGGAAGGAATCTTATTCCCAATGGTGTCAAGTATGGTACAAAACACTCAGTTATTTATATTTTTAGTAAAAATGAAATCATCATTACAGTCATCCAATCCATATGTAGTGGTTTTTATCATTTGTCTAGTAAGGAAGCTACACGTCAAGATCCGGGAATGTTCTTTCAAAAAATCATTAAACGGAATGTCTTTGACTCTTTTCGAGCTCCTTAGATCTTCCTTCAGTTTACCGAGGATAGTCCCTGCTGAACCGAATACTGATTAATTGATGTGCTTTGTAAAGTCTATGCATGGAATAACGAACAATTTACACATTAAACATTGCCATTTTTATTTCAGCGGCATTCATCAACGTACAGTTAAAAATACTGTCAATTTTCGACGTTTTTCATTGAGCTTATCAATCAACCGATGTTAAACCACCATTAAAAACCGGGAAGCACTGGATGATGGTTTTGCCTTGATAGGGGACTCGTCAGCAGTGCGCATGCACTCGAACTCGCGCGTGAACTCTTAACATTTAGAACACTGGGCCGGTATCCAATAGTGTTAATGTCTTATTGCAACCAATCCACGAAATTGAGAGACCATCTTTCATTGTACCGAGGTATTTACATGTCTCTACCTGACCTTTTCATAGTCTTCAGAATAATTCAAAATAAGAGTATACGACAAATTCAGTAACATTTATCTTTGATGAAGTTACATTGCATAATACAGTCCAAATCAACTATGTGAGACTTCAGAGTTAACTATATTATGTAATCACTGTTTGAACGTGTACACTATCGTTGTCAATTTCCATTTAAACTTTTGGTTCACTGGGGTTAAGTTAATGTTTAGATTGTGATCTCGATGTTCCGACATATCATTTTAATCGGTTTCTTTATAAATACTTTATACAAAATAAAACAATTTTTAAATTCAATAATATGACACTTGCAAGAATGATGATTTGTATACAGTAGCATTTGGAACTATTTCAGAAAGTTATCCATGAATGATAAGAATACACTGGTTATATTATCAAGTAGATCAGTATTCTTCATTCTTTCTTATTCTCATTAAAATGATTGTTTGAATCTTCCCATTGATGATTTGGACTATAATTGATCAGCCTCCTATTAGTATATGTGCATCCTGAGTGGATTGCCTCGATTCTACATTATATCACAAGCATTATAAAGAAAGATGGATAGTGGCTAGCAGTGGAATCCAGGACAAGCGTTTCGTCCTGCTCGGCATTCGTCAAGTGGATGTACTTGCATCATAGAGTTATTGTTTACTCCAGTACTCGAACTCAGTATTGTTCTCTTCGAACGCCATCACGTTGTACACTTAGCTACTGAGTTCTGATAATCATCAGCTTGTGCGATAGGGTGAAGTTTTAATTCATTTTTTGTATTATTTATTTGAATCTTCCTATTGATATTTAAGACTGAAAGTCAGTGGTATCAGGACTGAGTAGCTAAGTGAATAACGTAGAGGCATTTGAAGTGAACGGTACTGATTTTAAATCCTGGAGTAGAAATCCATCCAAGGATCCAAATACATTCATCTGCCAAGTACTGAACAGGATGAAACACACGTCCTGGATTCCACTGCTGGTCACCATCTATCTTTGCTTATGAATGTATATATTTTGTAGCATTTAACTAAATCACTTACAATCTTTCCATCATTTCTAAATGAGCTGATATTTCATATTCTAAACACCAATGATATAAATAATTCACTTGTTTATTGATTCTATTTTCCATTTCATTTGTATAACGTCTATTCATTTCTTCAATTAAACTTTGACTAAATTTATTTCGTATATTACGGCATAGATCATCTAGATAAATAGCATGTTCTTGATAATTGATTGGATCTAAATAAGATTGTGTACAATGAATTTGATCATTTAATGTAATCAAAGCAGATTTTTCTAATTCATAATGAGATTGATTATTAGCTGGTACCTAATAAGGTTAATAAAATAGAATAAAGGTTAACAAGCAAAAGGAATATGTTGAAATTGAATTCTGTAAACTAGGCGGTTAAAGTTGTTATATCCTAGCAAAGATATAAGTAAGGGTAACTTCCGGAACCTATTAATGGATGATTATTCTATATATATATATATATATATATATATATATATATATATATATATATATATATATATATATATATTCGGTGAGACTAAACTATACTGACAACCTTTGAACGAATCTTAAATGACCTTGAGAAATATTAGCCAATCAGAATACAGTTGGTATACAGTAAAAATATATTATACTAAAGTCAAAAATTAAAGGGGATACTGTTCTTTTACATGACTCAAAAACTTATTAAGGTTAGATATAGATTCAGAAGTTCTAAAATCATAGTGCATCCGGTACAAGAACTCATCCATGTTGCTCCATAGTAGTCGGCCTCTGGAGCCATGATAAGGTCTCAAAAATTCTTTTAGCCTCGACCACATAGCTTCAATGTTGTTGGTATGTTGGTATGATTTAGGGTTAGAGTTAAGGTTTAGGGTTATGGTTTAGGGTTAAGGATGAGACTATAAATTATGGACGACCTTTGAGCGACGCTAGAGTGACTCTGAGAGTGTCAACATAATAACTAAGACTAAATGAGTGTTATAAACCTGTGTGAAGAATTCAAATTATGATTAAAAGTTCATGGTTAAGGTTAGGAATTATACTTAGGGTTTTCATCACGAACTGACATCAGCTATAATGCTAAAACTATATTTATACAAATGGATAATTGAATTTCGCGCCAAAATCTTATGATCACTTCTCTTGTAGACGCTGAATTATCACGTCTTCTCTAAAATTCGTTGTCAACCGATCGTACGTAAGCATCAGGTACCGAACTTAGCGCCGTGACCTTGAAAACCCGCGAAAGCTTCTGATTGGCTTGTCAGTATAGTTTAGTCTCGCCATATATTCTTATTGTTTTACTATTGAGTAACTAGATTGTGTATATCTATATTCATCTTATTATAAGCTTCATTTTGACCTATGAATTATTATTATACGAATTACTGTCCCTAAATTATATTCAGTTTATTGATTATGGTATCCCACATTTCACAGCCACATTTGGCTTGATCTTGTACAAATATTATTTTCTATTTTATGGTGTGATGCTGTCTGTCTGTCTGGTATATAAACCAAGTATACTTGAAATAAATGATTCGCATAGTTTCGTATAGCAGAAGCTGCAATTGGTGTTCTGGACTCAAGTGGAAGGGCTAGACGGACAAGGAACGAATAAGGACGCTAGACTGCTCATACCAGTTGGACATCATTGATTTTGGCACAGTATTAAGATTAGAAAAGTCGTATTTCGATTGATGGATAATTCACGTGATAAAAGCCGGACATAAAAATCAATAACGAATTGTCATACGTCTATTTTTTTATAAAGTCATAACAAATTGGCGACGGCCTTTGTAAAGTCACAACAAAAGTGTAAAGCTTTTATTGTCTTACTAGATAATATTATCATCCAGATATAAGTGAACTATGAAAATAAAAGTCTATAAAAACTTATCAACTTCAAAGTTGATAGAATGATCTACTAGTTTAGTGTGTGTTACTGATGTCGACAGATATAAGTAGTATGTATCACCACTTGGAAGTAACATGTCTGGCGTCAGAAGGTTAAGAAGATTGAAGAAAAGAGAACGAGAACAGAGAATGATTGTTGTGGAAACGATAGAACAATGAAATCTGATACGATTGATTGATATTTTGCAAATGAAGTATTTATTGTATGGTTCACAGATATTACTAAGATATTCTATAATTTTGTGTTCAAATACATTCGATTGTCTCCATTTGTGTTCTCGTTCAATAAACTAGTTATATGTGGGGGAAATTTTTGATAGCTTACTTCTATATAAGGTTTTTGTTAATGACTTTGTTTTGAACAGTGTTGCATCCCGTGGAGAATTATGAATGGTAACTTTGAGAACTATGTATGGACCGATATGATATGTATATTTCCTATTGTATAATTGTTAAGTAACTAAACTATTCATATTCGTGTCCCTCTTATGATAAGCTTTATTTTGACCTATAGACTATTACTACACGATTTACCATTCTTGAGTTATCCTTAGTCCCTTAATTACTGTTCCCCCTATTCACAGCCACATTTGGCCAAATCTTGTACAAGTGTTATTTTCTATTTTATTGGTACGTTTTGTCAGTCTTTTTGGTACATAAACCCAGTTTGTTTGTGAATAATGATTCATATTGTAGAGGCTGTTATTGGTGTTCTGGATTTAACTGGCTGGGCTAGGCTAGGCAGAAAGCAAGACTGATAAGTGCTCAAGACTGTCCATACGGCTTTTGTGTATCATTAATCCGAACAATAATTTCACTGCTCTCCAATTAGCGGTCTTATCACCCATATCAAACAGGACACGTACGCACTCAATCGATATAACAAACAGACAATTGATAGCTTTACAATTCATTCATCCAGATTAAAGAATTAAGTTTCAATAAATTGGGATATTTAACTATAGTTGTCAGTAGGATGATCAAAGCGAACAGGTAGCGTAGTTCAACTAAATATGTAACCTGAGCACATCAACATTTAAAGATTCGAAACAAGTTGTCTATATTAAGGATCAAATTTCATATATTTGACCGATGAATTGAAACGAGAGCAGTAAATAAAAACCAACACTACGTGGGAGCTTATTTGTTAGTTTATTAGACGAAGTTTGTGGAGATTGTAAAACTTGTTTAGTCTTCATCACAGAATTAACTCAGTTAAACAACTTCTGGGAACCAAAAAGTATTGGACAGTCGTTTCATCTAGGAATGAAACTCATTAACAGTGTGTAATCACAGCCCTACTAGGAATAGAAAGAGGGTCTTCAGACATTGAAGTAAACGATTATACTCCCAACCATAAAGCTAGTATCAACTGGTCTACATTTTTAATTTCAATCAATTATAAATATTGCCCGACCTTAACCCATTGATTAAAATTAGGAATGTAAACCTTTGGATTCTAAGTTGGCGATTTGTAGGTCGAGCCTTTACTGTGATACCTGAGAGCTCTGGGTTCGATTCTCTATAAATGTATGACTGAATACTCTTGAAAAGTCTCACCCACACTAGGACAAATCAACGGACAAGTTCTTCATAGCTTACAGTAGTTCCCTAACTGATATCATTCTATAATGTAATCATTTACACAAACTTCTAAACGTTTTTCGAGGGTCAGTTAAATTACTTTTATGAAATCAATTAACTTTTTTCGCCTTTTTTTAAAAACTAACTACCCCTATCTAGATGTTGTCTCCGACGTATTACTGACATCCAGTAGCAACATCATGTTAGTAACACTAAAGTTATTTATTAAGCTGAAGTGGAAAAGATTATCCAGAACAGAGTTCGATGGGGAATCTTGGCGGGTAACCTAAACTCCTCCGAGAGTAGTAACAGGTGTAAGTAAGTAAGTAAATAAGTAAGCCCCTATCTAGTTCATCATTATATACGTGTACACACGTCATATGGATTTTATATCACAAAAACGAAAGCTGCAATGTATGATTTACTTTTAATCTTGCCCAATTCACAAGTAATTTTGCTCTGGCTAATGATTCATCGAAAGCACTTGAAAGAAATTCATTTTTTATTGAACTGGAAGAACTAGAATTCATTGTGTTTACATTTGTTCTCGTGGTTGACCATGAAGCCAATGATAATGATCGGGATCTCCAACTAGTTATAGAAGGATCATTAATATTAGTAGATTTTTTTGATGGAATTTTATTATCTTGATGATAACGTATATGAACAAAACAGTCTGAATTTAATTCATTATTTTGTAGAACCAATTCTATCTGCCTTTCAACTTCTATCCATTTCATTATAAGAAATATGATAAAGATAAAGAACAAATTATTAAGGTTAGAAAGCACTCTATTTAAATATATTGAAGTAGTTGAATTCATGAATCGATCTAAGCTAGAAACCATTGAAAACCTGGAAGCGCTGGACGACCGTTTCGTCCTAATATGGGATTCGTCAGCAGTGTGCATCCACGATCTCCCATATGAGATTCGAACCAAAAACCGCCGGTTTCGTGTACAAACACTTAACCTCTAGACCTTTGGAGGTGTATCCAATGGTGTTAATGTATTACTTTAATCAACCCATGTTCTTGCGCAACGGTTTATCCGCTGCCTCAAGTAGATAACTTGTAGTGCGAAATCTGACTCCATTTAGATCATATCAATGGTTGATTGTCAGAATGTAAATACTGTCTATCCTCGTATGTAATACATCACTTAATTCGCGTTGGTGAATAATGGAGTTAAATAAGTCAAATACGAGAATGTATTTTGAATACATGTATTTTGAACACTCATTGATCTGGACAGGAAATCAGAGTGATGAAGCAAATAGAAGAGAGCGAAGCAAAAATGACACGCATTGGAGATGGCGGGTAAGCCAACTCACTTTTATCAAGCTTTAATCAATACTTATAGTCAGACAAGAATAAGTTATAGACATGTGATGAATAAGAGAAAAAGTGTACACACAACTACGTTCATATAAAAAATAGTCAGCGTTAGTAAGTGAATAATTAACAAGGTGAAAACGTGATTCAAGATGGATAGGTAAATTGGCTTGTCCAGAAGCTAGAATAAGGTATACGGGATTAACATAACAACCGATACTACAAACTGTCTCCACCCGACACCGATTGAACTCCAATGGTCATAGCTTCTCACTAGAACTGAAGGAAATCATATTGAACCTAGTCACTAGTAAGTACTTGATTGTTATCGGAATGGGAATTGGTGGAGATTGTAGTAATTTTAATAACTGAATTCATCAGTCGATCTAAGACGAGGAGTCACATACTGGGACGAAACAGTTGTCCAGTGATTCCAAGCTTTTAGTGGTGCTCTAGCATAAATCAACTGATGAATTTAACTATTTAGTTGATAATGATATAATTTACTTGTGTCCAGCTGTTATGATGACCTTTAATTAGTTATTATGATGACCAACATTCTTTACTGATCTCCACCGGCAATTGATTGGTTGTTCTTGCTATCGATTCTATATTTTTTGTTGTATACCAAAGTCATATTTGTTACTATATACTCAGAGTTATTATATTACAATTTAGGAATTTTTCAATATTAAGCTTTCACATTTGTTCCTAACTTCTCACTGTCTTCACTCTAGTAGATGATTATTGTTGAAGTTCGTGCGTTAATCGTTGGGTCCATCTAATTCTTATAGATACCGTTTCATATTAGGATAATCTCTCCTTCATTCGTAACTCAGGGTTACTGTAGGTTAGCTTAAAACAGAAAAGTGACATAGATCGACACAATGAAGCTATCATGTTCCATTGAGCATTAAATCTTATTAATTTCTACTTAGTCGCCTATAGATATCGTGATATCTTCTCCTGTCAATACTGTGTTGATTCATAGTTGAGTCATTATTGAGGAATTCTGCTTAAAATGCCATACTATCAAATAAAGTAACCTATTTTCTTACAATATTTAAGGTAGAACAATTTAAAGTCAACTTTACCATTGATTTCATTCTATCAAGTAGCTTTTGATCTAAATTATGATAGTTTTAAAGTTCTGTGTAGTTAACAAGTTGACCTTCCTTTAGAATGAGTTAAAGTATTTAGTACTTATTCATTTTGGCTTACTACAATTGTATACATTTAAATGGTCTTTTGTTATATCCCAATGACAATTATGAATGGTAACTTTTGAGAACTACTTATGGACCAATATGATATGTATATTTCCTATTGTATAATTGTCAAGTAGCTAAAGGATGAATAACAACTGGAAAGAACTGGAAAGGAAAGTTCAGGACAGAGTTGGATGGAGAATGTTGGTGAGCAGCCTATGCTCCTCGACGAGGGGTAACAAGCGTAAGTAAGTAAGTAAGTAAGTAAGTAGCTAAACTATGCATATTCATGTTCCTCATATTTAAAGCTTTATTCTGACCCATAGACTATAATGATATGTTTTACTGTTTTTGAGTTATGCCCAGTCGGTTAATTACAGTGTCTCATATTCACAGCCACTTCGGTATAAATCTTGTACAAATGTTATTTTCTATTTTGTGGTATGATGTGGTCTGTTTGGTTTGTATATATATAGCAACCATCCTACAATCAATTTCGATTCTAGTCAATTTTGGTTAAGCCCTTTTTATAACTTACTTAACAGACATCATCATTTGGATAGTAACAATTTGCATATTCTTTGCACTGCTATACCACTAGAGCACATGACACTCTATCCAAAATCTTGACTGCTTAAATATCATTCGATGACTCATACTCCTCCCCATAAGTGTACGCACGCAAATATTATTATCAGCCTTTGTTTTGCTTTGCTGTGCCCTTATTAAATTTGACTATAAATTGCCTATGTAATCACTTGCTATTCACCTTGTTCGTTTCCTTCGCTTGTTCGCCTATTCACTCGCTCTCTCGCTTGCCGCTCGCTCGCTCGTTGATATTCGCTCAGGTGTTGTTAGCTTTTTGACCTGAGTTATTCGACAATAAACTGTAGTCGCTGCTATCCTTCGTCTTCTGATTTTACGCACCGTTAAGTTTAGAATTATAACGGTTATCGAAGTAAACGATTAACGAATCGCGGCACTACATATAAACTCAGTATGTTTGAGATACATGTTTCATATCGTAGAGGCTGGGATTGGTGTTCTGGACTCAACAGGCAGGGCCAAGTGGGAATAAAGACCAATAAGGACTGTAGACTGCTCGTACGGGTTATATGAATCGTTGGCCCCATCGATAAATCATTTTTCTTTAATTGGTGGTATCGTCACGTGGTATACTGATAAGGGCACAAGGCTACAAGCTATAACATCTTTAACATACTTTAAAGTTTTGCATAGAATTGACTTACAATGTGTTCTTTATCAAATTATCTCTCAGTTTAAACTATTCTCATTACTCATCGAAAACATTAGAATAATAAAACAGAATGTACAAAACTTACCTGACTGGAAATTATACTTTTCTTTTACATAAGATGATCTATCAGTCATATCAGTTTGTCTATTTGAATTAGGAATAGAATCAGTATTCGACTGACTTCTTTCAGTATTTGGTGTAGGTATTTCCATATCTGATAAACGATATGATGTAGCTGATGAACTAATTATTTGACTTTGATCAGAGAAACGCATAAGTAAACATCGTATTCGATGTGAATCATTTAGCCAAGATTTCAACTCCGCTTGACGTATATTTTGATCATCGAAACATGTAATCCCTGGGAGAACTTGACTTAATTAAGAAAATTGATAATAATAAGACTTACAATTGAATCTAGATAAGGAATACTTACTTTAACAAAGGTAAGACTAGAGATTTTTATGAATATATTAGAAATGAACGTTAATTTACCTTAGACGAATATCTGAACTATATTCCTTCCTGGGGTCTATCCTTCAGTAGTTCAATACAACTCAGGTCAAGAACATGTGGTTAGCCTGACCAGAATGTATATATATTTTCACACCAGAACCTGACAACAAGCCGACACAATCCAATAATAATCACAGTAATAATAAGGGTAAGGGAATATATAACTCATCTGGTACCTGTCAGACAATCTACTAGTCTCAATAAGCAAGCAGCCAATCATTATTATTCTCACCTACACATCACACCTACAGAACTAGTATAAAAAGCCTAAATCTAAATGAAATAGAATCTAGTGATGTTGTTCACAATGACATCGCCATCAAAATACAGAACTTAACTGAGAACTGAATTATTTGTGGTATGTTCACAACATCTTGACTAGATCTAACAACTAATTCAAGATTTTTAAAAGTTGGTTGATGACAATTACGTAAAATTAAAATAAACATACCTAACTGGTTGTAAATATGAAATATCCGGATGAGAATCTGAAGTTGGACAGTACCATTTATCTAAAATATCTGGATTAAGTGTTCGTATAATTTCACTTTTCTGACGTATTGAATCTTCAATTTGTGTCATTTGTATTGGTGTAACATTAGAAAATTTCAAAGTATTCCGTCTATTGGGTATTGCATCACTTACTGGTGACATATTAGACTAAAATGATTAAAATACAAGAGATCAGTAGATATGTTAGCGTTCAGTAAAAAAAACGATCATACATGTTTATAATTTTTTTGACATTCCACCATACTACTTACTGATATTCGAAGGATTATGTTGTCAATATAGAGGATTTGCGGAGATTATAGTATTTTCACAATTGAAATCAAGAGTCAGTATCATCCAGGCCACCGTTGGAAGCCTGGAAACACCTGATGGCCGTTGTGTTCTAGTATGAGAATCATCAGCAGTGCGCATCCACGATCCTGTATGAATGCTTGAATGTGTACGTCTGAAGAGTCACATACTAGGACGAAACGGCCATTCAATGCTTCCAGGTTTCTGATACTAGCTCAGATTAGATTGACTCGTGGTTTCAATTGCGAATAAGATGATGTTATTATCAATCATTTTTGATTGAGTGAATTTTGTTATCACTCTCTATTGTATAGAGTTGTTACTCCTAAACAAATACGAATCCCTGACATCTAATCCATTTCATTATTACTGATCCATCCGTCCATCATTTTTAGTAGTTTGCCTTCATTACATCTGTTGTTCATTTACATATTATTTACTTAAAACAGCCTCCGTATTTAGGTACATCATAGCACTTCGTTCAACGTTTAATATCTCTCTTTGCTGATTTAAAATAGATCCGTACCTTAACCGAATTCATCAAATCCTAGGTCTTCTCTTTAAAATCTTCGGAAAAGTTCTATAACCACAGTCAAAATCATATGTTTCTTGGAAGTTAAAATGTCAACCCGAACGAGTTTAGAGAGAAAATATTGAACGATGATAACTAAACTGAGTCATATGTCGATTTCCGAAGTCAATTCTTTAATTGATAGTGCTTTTATCATTACCAATAATGATTTATTGTAAAATATATGAATATTGAATTAGTTTGATACGATGAACCTTATATGATTAAGGCTATATATCTTTCTCATGTACCTACAATATTTACATTTAAAAACCAATCATATCTGATATTTTGCTATCATTTAAATGAACTATTGAAATTACTATAATATCCACAAAACCCCTTTTGATATTAATTAACATATGTTCACTAGCGACTGACTTCATGAAGTATTTCCTGGAGTTCTAGTGAAAAGCAGTGACCAATGGAGTTCAACCGGGTCTGTTTTGAGATAGTAACTCACTGAAGACATTGATGGATGCGTCGGTTGAAGTTGGACATTAACACCGTTGGATGCCGACCAATTCAGTGGTCTGGAGGTTAAGCGCTTGCGCGCAAAACTGATAGTTCCTCGGTTCGGATCTCACGAGGCGGGATCGTGGATGCGCACTGCCACTGAGGAGTCCCACAATAGGACGAAACAGCCGTCCATTGCTTCCAGGTTTTCCATAGTGGTCTAGCTTCAATTGATTCATGATCTCAACTATTGAAATATTTTTTGTCACAAAATAAGAATCAATGTCCAATGTATAAATTCTTAGTTTAGTAATACAAACAACAATTCATTTCAATTATCAATATAAATACTTACTTGTTTCATTGTTACCTCTTCAGATAATGATCCTAATGATGTTTGTGAACCTAAATATTTAGAAAGACGACGTTGAAGACGTGGACTATCAAATCCAGGTAATTTTTCTGATAACATAGTTATTTCAGATTTTATATCTTCTATTTCTTCTAATGCATTATTTTTAATTTGTTTTATTAAATTATTAGGAAGATATTGAGGTAATTGAACAATTGGACCAACTGAACGATTAGATAGTAAGATCTATATAGTTTGATAGAGAATAAGGAAAATGTGCATTACAATTTAATTCATTTAAATGAATGTTAAGATAAATGTTCGAGATCGTGGATGCGCACTGCTGAGGAGTCCCATAATAGGACGAAACGGTCATCCAGTGCTTCCAGGATTTCGATGGTGGTCTAGCTTCAATTGACTCGTGATTTCAACTGTGAAAAATGTTCATTGGCAATTTTGGATAGTAACTAAGGTATGTTGTCAGTTCCTAGAAGTGATGCGGTTATTAATCAGAATGTTTAAAAGAATCATGATCGTTACATGATCCGATGATCCTTAGCTTGATCCAGAGAGTAAAAATAACTATACACTGTTGAGAAATTCCAAAGTATAATGAAGTAATTACCCATTGGTGGATATGTCGCTCAATTTCGTGGTTCGATTGAAGTTAGATATCAACACCGTTGGATGCAGGCCAGCTCAATGGTCTAGTCGTTAAGAGATTGAGCACGAAACTGATAGGTCCTGGGTTCGAATCTCATATGGTGGATGTGCACTTCTGAGGAGTCCCACATTAGGACGAAACGGCTGTCCAGTGCTTCCACGTTTTCAATGGTGGTCTAGCTTTAATTGAATCATGATCTCAACCATTGAAATATTTTTGTCACAAATAAGAATCAATGTCCAATTTATAAATTCTTACCTTAGTATATAAACATTTTTGTCAATTTTGGATAGTAACTAAGACATTTTGTCAGTCACTAGAAATGATAAGATGTAATGTTGAGATATTCCAAAGTATAATGAAACAATTACCCAATACCAATGGTTTCCAATGATTCTCTAAGTAATATCTAATCGGAAGGGGTTTTGTGGATATTATAGTAGTTTTAATAGTTGAAATCATGAGTCAATTGAAGTTAGACCACCATAAAAAACTTGGAAGCACTGGACATCCGTTTCGTTCTATTGTGGGACTCCTCAGCTTCGATTGATTTATGATCCCAACTATTAAATTTACTATAATATCCACAAAACCTCTTGAAGCTAGTCACTAGTGAGCATATATTGATTAATATCAAAGGGAGTTTTGTGGATATTATAGTAATTTTAATAGTTAGGTTCATAAATCAATTGAGGCTTAGGAATCCCACAATAGGAAGAAACATCTGTTCAGTGTTTCCAGGTTTTCCATGATGATCTAGCTTCAATTGATGCATGATCTTAACTATTGAAGTTAATGTCTAATCACTAGGAAAACCCATTTATGATTAATCAACTTGAATATTTTGATAAATATCTCAATAATCACTTGGCAAATGCATAAGGTTATGCATTTCATTTTGAACTGCTTCTATGATTGAATATATTTCAGAGATTGTTTAGTCTATTCTGATACAGAATCTTTACACACTGTAATAAAGTGAAAATAAATGTTTGAGTGGAATAAATTGTTTGAATGATCAGATAAAGTTTCATGTAGGCAAAACAGAAAGGTTCCTTGGTGGTCTAGCTTCAATTGACTCATGCTTTCAACTATAAAAAATACTACAATCTTCACAAAAACCCCTTCTGACTATAATCATATGCTCAATAGTGACTGACTTCAAGAGATAATTCCTGGAGTTCTAGTGAGAAGCAGTGACCAGTGGAGTTCAAGCCACGTCTGTTGTGAGATAGTAACTCACTGAAGACAATGGTGAATTTGTCGCTCAATTTCGTGGAATGGTTGAAGTTAGACATTAACACCGTTGGAATCCAACCACCTCAGTGGTCTAGAGGTTAAGCATTCACGCGCGAGGCCGAAAGGTCCTGGGTTAGAATCTCGAGAGGTGGGATCGTGGATGCGCACTATTGAGGAGTCCCACAGTAGGATAAGACGACCATCCAGTGCTTTCGGGTTTTCCATGGTGGTTTAGCTTCAATTGACTCATGTTTTCAACTATGACAATCTAAAGTTATAATTAAAGATAGTATTATCTACGTATCTTTCTTCAATTGTCCTTTACATGATTTAGGATTCTTTCATTTCTGTTGTTAGAACAATTTCTCTCTGTTTCCCTTACTGTTCTCTTCCCAATCTTCTGCTGGTAGACATTCCACATCCGATTGGGACTATGTAGCAGCTCAAATACAATTGAGTTTTTTTTACATCTAATTTGGTTAAGCCCTTTTGTTAACTTATTTAACAGACAGTCATTCGTACAGCAACAACCTATCTATACTGTTGTGTATTTATTATGTACGCTTGAGCACTGCTTACTGCCTACGCATGTATTCATTCAGCTAGCCTGACTATTAATCACTTAAATGATTTGATGATTCATGCTTTTCCATTTGTATATATATGCACATCTTAATCCTGTTCACTGTACTGTACTCGCTTACTCACTGATTCGATCGACTGATCTCTCGCTCATTCGACTCTTACGCTCACTCGCCTGCTTTACGGCACTACTCTTTCATGCTTGCTTAATGTGCCTGTAATTTTGGATATCTGTGTGTGGTCCAATAATAAATGTAATCAACACTTTGTATTCGCCTTCTGATTTATACACTGTTAGGACGTTATCGAGTAACGGATATCAGGACGAACAATATACGAAGTTTAGGGATAATATCGAATATCGACCACCACAGCTACATACTACTTACATCCATCAGCATAATATTGAAACAACTGTGGTTTTTCTCTTTACTCTTAACAAGAGATTTTGAGGATATGACCATAGATATTTAAAAAAAAGCTTGATTCAATACTATCGAAATATGTATTGTAGTGTGTGCTACTGATATCGACAGATATAAGTAGTATGTATCACCAACTGAAAGGGCGATTTCTACAGGCAGAAGGTTAAGAAGATCAAAGAAAAAAAACGAGAAAAGTGAATAAAAATGTTTCTCATTTATTTTGTTCTAGTAAGTTCATAGAACATTATGAAACAGTCAATTTTTCAATTTCAGAACAATCTTCAATAGATTTCATTGATTTAGTAATTAAGTCTGTATTTTTCTGAATGGGAACATTCAGTACCTTGATGAAGGGTAATTTTTTGAAAATTTCGTAGGTTTTTGAACTAATATGAACTAATAGCTACTGAAAAAAAGTCATTGACATCTAGATGGCACCGAGCGCTTGTTACCCCTCAACCGAAAACTCCTCACTAGCTTCTATTAACAGGTTAGTATTCTGGACCTTCCAATGTTACAAAAAAACACGACAAGATTAAGTTCATGATTTCATATTCAACCATGCGATATCACTCAGCGACTTAAGTCAGAAACAATGTGAATTCCTGGTGATCGACTTAGTAGTTTAGCAGTATCACGCTCAATATTGAAAGGACCCACTGGCCGAGTGCATAACGTGATGGCGTTTGAAGCAAAAGGTACCGGGTTCGAGTCCCAGAGATACATGTACATCCAGCTGACGAGTCCCAACTAGGACAAAACGAGCGTCAAACTGGATTCCACTGCTAGCCACTATACATTTTTGCTTACCATGCTTGTGAATTAAGGCTATATCGAGGCAATACGCACAGTATGTACATATGCCAATTAGAGACTGACCAGTTGCAGTCCTAACACACCAATGAGAAGATTCAAACAAACAATACTAAGTGAATGTAGTTAGAACTGTTGAAACATTTACTTACCAGACAATTTAGAAAATTCTTTTGTTTCATTCTTCTAGATAAATGTTCTTTTAATTCATAATCATCTATTGAATCACATGATGTATTCATTATTGGTGTCATCAATTGATTACGTGGTTCAATATCTGTATCCATATTATCATCAATGATATTAAGTGTAAATCCACGTTCATTACAAATTCTTTGTAAATATGGCCAAACATACATTCTTAAATTAGTGAGTTCAATCCTCATATCTATAAGTATACAATGATTACAATGTAATTATTGTTGATTAGTTCCAATTAGCAAGAAACTTAAGATTTATCATCGACTATCTTTCAGCTACCTAATGCCAAAAATTTGTCATATTGAAGCTCTGTACCTTCTTCTTGTTAACTTATTTGTATGGTTCTAGCAGTACTGTTAGACTTTTAAAACTTTCCAGTTTTTCCTAATTCTCCTGATATGTTTAATTTAATTTGAATTATTTTCAACTTTTATTCTAGAGAATCTCATTTCGTCTTGTTTTCATCCATTATTTTATAGTAATGGACATCCACAATCCAACATAAAACTGGAAGCATAAAGTAAAATACTCTTTGACTGACATCAATTCGACTGTAACAAAGCTGTCCTTCATTTGTAATCTTCACGTTTACGTCTGCCTCGGATCCTCCTTGTTCACGGATGTTGCTGTTTCGGTACGTAAAAGATTTCACACCTTCCAGCGTTTCATCATCAAATGTGATTAGTTTGATGTTCTCCATGTTTTATTTGAGGATAATGGTTTTCCCTTTGTGTATCTTGAGACCTACTGATGCAGAGGCTGGTGCTACACTTGTTGTTTTCATTTGCATTTGTCCGTGTGTATAGGATAGGAGGGCTAGGTCATCTGTGAAGTGCAAATCTTCTGATTCTGAGCTGTCCATTGTATTCCGTGCATCCCTTAAGATGTCGAGGTTTTCATAATCCAGTCGACCACCAGAAGAAAGAGGAAGGGGGAAATTAGACAGACTTGTCTGACTCCGGTTCTTTCTAGGAATTCATCTGTCAGTTGTCCTTCATGCACGACTTTGCACTGTAGTCTGTCGTATGATTGTACATATTGAATTGATAAAAATTAGAACAAATTAGTTATATTCCTATTTCATGAGAGTTTAGTTGTCTTCATTTTCATTTCCATTATTCAAGAGATTTTTAGAAATCTTCATAATCCAAGGTTTACCGCCTCCTTGTTGTTTTGTATTTTACTATCTTCATGTTATTCTCATATCACCTCTGTTTGATTGTTTTTTTTTTAATAGAACAAGTAATACAACGTTAAGTTTGATAGTTAAATAGAGTAAAAGTCTGTATATGATGATTGGTAATGAAGTACATAACGATTAATTATAACTAGTAGTTATAATATGTCTATCAATATTATAACAAAACTGAATTCATTTATAGATATTTACCTGTTGGATCTGCTATGACATAAATATAAAGTTGTCTATCTGGAAATGGTTGAGGTTTAGGATGATCTTTAATACATGAAATTTGTTTTCTAATTGATCGATTAGTATGTAAAATCAATTCAGTTTGATCTTGTCTTTTATTGAATTGTGTTTTGAATAGTAACTGAAAAAAAAGCATGACATATAAGTCTAAATCTACTTTGAGGGAATAAGGTTATCAGATATGTTTCTTTTAGTAAGATATATATCATATAAATGTTATGTAGTTGAATGCAGTCAACAGTAAACCATGTACACTTTTCAAAAAAGATTTATCTGAAATTTAAGAGATCTGATTCTTCCTGGATAATTTTAATCGATGTCATCCAGCTTCATGATACGAGATGTTACTTACTTACTTTACTTTACTTACTTATCTACTTACTTACATACTTACTTACATACTTACTTACTTATTTACATACATACGCCTGTTACTCCCAATTTAGCATAGGCCGCCGACCGGCATTCTCCAACCCACTCTGTCCTGGGCATTCCTTTCTAGTTCTATCCAGTTCTTGTTCATTCTTCTCATGTCTGTCTCCATTTCTCGACGTAATGTGTTCTTTGGTCTTCCTCTTTTCCCTTGGCATTCAGGATTGCATGTGAGGGCTTGCCTTGTGACGCAGTTGAGTGATTTCCTCAATGTGTATCCTATCCACTTCTAGTGCTTCTTCCTGATTTCTTCCTCCGGTTGAATCTGGTTTGTTCTCTCCCAGAGTACGTTGTTGCTGATAGTGTCTGACCAACGGATCCGAAGTATCTTGCGTAGACAACTGTTAATAGACATCTGTATCTTCCGGATGATGACTTTCGTAGTTCTCCACGTCTCCGCTTCATACAGTAGAACTATCTTGACATTTGTATTAAAAATTGTGATCTTCGTGTTGGTTGACAATTGTTTTGAGTTCCAGATGTTGTTCAGTTGTAAATATGCTGCTCTTGCTTTGTCGATCCTCGTCCTCACATCTGCATCGGATCCACCGTGTTCATCAATGATGCTGTTCAGCTATGTAAAGGTTTCCACATTCTCCAAAGCTTCTCCGTCAAGTGTAATTCGACTGGTGCATGCTGTATTTTATCGGACAGTCTTGCTTTTCCCTTTGTTTATATTGAGACCTACTGCAGCTGAGGCTACTACTACACTGATCGTCTTCTCCTGAATTTGTTGCTGCGTGTGTGATAGAAGAGCCAGTACATCTGCGAAGTCTGATACGAGATGTTAACATGAAGTAATTCCATGAGCCGCTAATTCTCTGTAGGTCTGATGGATTGATAATTATTAGACTAGGAAGTATTAGATTCCTCAGGATTTCAGCTGTAAATTGTTGAAAAATGCAAACTTACATGTAACCTAGATTCAGTATTATTCATAAACCAACTTTAATCTTCTGACACCTTAGTATAGTAGACACATTTGACGAGTTACTTAGATCATTGATCTCATTGTAACTTGATCGACAGGATCGGATCAGTATGAAAAAGATTAGACAAATAGAACACTGATCATTATTCACCATTAGATTAATTGTAAACATTTTGTTTTTTATAGGCAAAGATGGATAGTGGCTAGCAATGGAAACCAGGACGCGCGTTTCGTCCTGTTTAGGACTCGTCAGCTGGATGTACCTGCATCTCAGAGTTGGTGTTCACTCTGAGACTCGAACCCAGTACCTTTCGCTTTAAATGCCATAGCATTATCCACTTGGCTACGGAATCCTGAGAGCCACTTGTCCTAACAATGTATGATTTAATTTTATGATCGCATCAAATAGTTAGCTTTACACTATTTGTAATAATTACAATAAAAATGTGTGTTTTTTTAATTCAGAGAGACGAATTGATAGTAATTTATTATAAAATGGTTGATATTTATGTAGTTTCAACAGTTGAAATCGTCAGTTGATGTAAACTAGACCACAATTAAAAACCTGGAAGCACTAAACAGCCATTTCGTCCTAGTATGGGACGCATCAGCAGAGAGCATCCACGATACCACATGTGGGAGCCGAACCTAGGACCTTCGGTCTTACACGCGAACAATTAACCTCTAGAACATTGAGCCGGCATCCAACGGCGTTACTGTCTAAGTTCAGTCGACGCATGATCTTGTACAACTCTTCATTCATTGTCTATTGTGGATAACTGTCTCACACTCGGCACGACGCCGAAGGTCTTGGGTTCGAGTCTTGCGTGTGGTGTTGTGGATGTGCACTGATGAGAAGTTCCATACTATGACAAAACGACCGTCCAGTGATTCTAGGTTTTCAATGGTGGTCAAGATTAGATCGACTTATGAATCCAATTATTGAAATTACTACAATCTCCACAAACTCTCATTCTGAGAATTGAATTTACTGTGAATAAAACTGGATTACATTATTAAAGGAGGTTGTATAAATTATTGTACATAGAGTTTGATCACATGAACTGGTCTTAGTTGGATGACCACTGAAGACTAGGATACATTAGACATTATTTCCAATCCTATTTGAGACTTATTAGAAGTGATCTTCCACAATAAAGCCTTCAGGTTTCTCAGTTAGCATATACACTTTTGATTACTCACCTAGCATCTAAAATTTTAGGGTTATAACTTCAGTTAATTTATGGAACTACACAACTGTACTTGATTGTCATTGGTAATATTTATCTCATACCTTATGAAGTTGGACTCAATTGATCACGATTTCTGAGAATCGTCTCTCCAAGTTAGTAACTGGTCAGTTCAGTATAAATGTTAGTTTAGAGAATTATAAAGACTGTAAGACTTACAGTTTTTTACCACTAAATAGTTGTCCAATAAATCCTGATTTTTAACGATCGTCTAACTAAAATTAGTTCGGAATTAAAATCCTAAAATTGAACTCGTCGAACTTTGTAAAGTCAACACGAATCACCTTAATATTCCAATTTCCTGATATTTATGCATAAGTATATGAATGTCTCCACCTCATGTAGAGCTTCTCCGTCAAGTGATATTGGGTTAATGACTTCTGTATTGTATTTGGAAATCTTGATTTTTTTCTTGTGTTCGGTAAGGTCTATTGTTGCAGAGGCTGCTAATACATTTGTTGTCTGGACCTGAATTTGTTGCTGTATATGGGACGAAAGAGCTAGGTTGTGTGCGAAGTCTGAATCGTCCAGCTGCATCAGAACTGTCCATTGTATTTCGAGCTTCCCTTGAGAAGTGGAGATCTTCATAATCCAGTCAACCACCAGAAGGGAGAGAAAGGGAGAGAGTAAGCAACCTTGTCTGACTCCTATCTTCACTTGGAATGATTCTGTCAGATGTCCCTCATGTACAACTCTGCACTGTAGTTCATAGTATGAATTCCAGATGATGCTGACAGTCTTCCCGGGTACACCAGAGCATCAATGAAGATTTCATAAAGCTCTCCTATCCAAGCTGTCAAATGCCTTCTCATGGTCAAGGAAGTTGATGTACATTGATGAATTCCATTCAACTGATTGCTCGATGATAAATATTGTCGCGATTCAATTGGTGCACAACTGATCTTTACGGAATTCGACTTGTTGATCTCAAAACTGAATCTTTCATCCGGTTCAACAACATTTTGTCGACAACGTTTCCTGCTACCAATAGTAGTATGATGCCTCTTTAGTTTTCACATTTCTTCAGATCTACTTTCTTTGCTATCCTGATAAGATATCCTTCTTTCCAGTCTATCAACACTTGTTCCTCCTCCTTAATATTCCTGGATAGAACGTGATTCATCTTTACAGTTATTTCTATGTCTGATCTAAGTTATATACATATACATATATCAGCATGCATTTTACAATCAATGAAATGTTAATAAAACTCACATTTTTGTCACCTTCCTCATCCTCTACTTTCACTGTTTCCTGAGATTTGATTCCACCGAATTCGGTATATCTATCAAACACCTTACTTTCTTCTTCTACTTCAATAGTGAGTTCTTCAGATTCTTTCACAGTTTTCTGATTTGGAAAAAAAACAATTAAAAAGGATTTCCTTTCTGCATAAAGCTTTGATTGGCTGGTAACAATGACATACTTAATTTATCTATTTACTATGTCATCAAAATATTTATCATTATTAGTGTTAACAGTTTGTGGAGATTGTTCAAAAATGTAGTTTATATAACAAAGACTGATCTTAGTTAAACAATCAATAAAACCTACATGGTACTCGACAACTATTCCATCCTTGTTTGAAACTATTCAGCATGCTAGGACAAAACAGAGCCTTATTATTTCCTTGTTTTCAATTGTTACCTGACTAAAATCTACTCTTGATTTGAATCACCTAGTTGATATTGAGGACTGCACTGATCAGTCTCATTTGGTAAATGCACATCCTGTTCTTGTGAATTCCCACAAGATGCACATATCCTAAAAGAGGCTGGTCAATCCCAGCCCTAAACATCAGTGGGAAGATTCAAATAACCAATACAAGTGAATTAAAATTCACTTCATTGGAGAAACCAGTAGCCATCTGGACTCATTAGCTTAGTTGACAATGTGATGATGTTTGGAGTAAACGGCATTGGATTCCAGTCCCTGAATAAATATTAAGTCTGGGATGAGGATACATTCAACTGATGAGTCCTAAACAGGACGTAACTAGCGTCCTGGATTCCACACTAACCACTATTCATCTTTACTATTGATTTCATTACGATTAATGTTTATCCGGTAAATAAGGTCGGAAATATTTTTATCATGATATGTAACCTTTCTTGTTTCCAGATCTTGGTCAAAGATTTATTATGATCAATGAATCATATCTACTGTTAGAAACAAATTGTTTTTTTGATTTTCCAATAAATTTATACTACTTGTCAGTAGTAAAGATTGGTTTCAACATTTATCCGTTGCGAAAGCTGTGTTTGAAAAACGTTTTTCAAACGGAAATGTGGAAGTCATTCAGAAGGACGATGAAAGCTCCACGACTAAACCATCCAGCTCAAAGAACGAACCAACATCAAAATCACCCACCTGAGCTACAAATCTTCTCCACCATCTCAGAGGTCATTCACTTGGGATATAAATATGCCAAAAAATAGTGATTATTTAAAGTTATTAAATATTTAAAAGCGGGACTGTATTTTAAACGATGTAAACAAAGGTAATAAGATAAGTAATTTATAATCGACCACTGTAAAGTGGTTTAGCTTGATGTAGATTGGTTGAAGTTAGATATTAACACCGTTGGATACCGGCTCAGTGGTCTGTGGGTTAAGAGTTCGCCAGCGAGACCGAAGGTCCTGGGTTTGAATCCCACAAGCGGGATCATGAGTATGCACTACTGAGGAGTCCCATACTAGGACGAAATGGCCGTCCAGTACTTCCAGGTTTTCCATGGTAGTCTAGCTTTAATCGATTCATGATTTCAATTATTAATGTTCTTCGCTATACTTACATACCTCGTAATATTTTACTACAATTTGAACTAGTTATATATGACTCTTTGAATATTTAAATAATAGTTATTGACGAATGCTTTAGTGGCTAGATATCTGACTTCAGTTATATCTCATGATGATTGCTATTGAAATATACATGCCTCCAACCCTCATATATCATTACGGACTTAAATTGCGCTAGTAAATGACGGGATTGAATAAGCCAAATAAGAGAATGGAGTTCAAGTACGTACACTCGTTGAAACGAAAGAAACTAAGAGGAGAAAGCGAAGTAAGGCGAAACGAACTGGTGAGCAGTGGAGAAAGCGAGTGAGCCAACTTGATGCAATCAAGGGTGAGTTGATATTTATATCCAAACAAAAATAAATCACTGATACGCAATGAATAAAGCAAGTGAATAACATACGTACGATCATACAAAAACAGTCAGGTTTAATAAGAAAACAATCAACAAAGACAAAATGTGGCTTAAGATGAATTAATAAATTGGTCTGTCCAGAAGTTAGAATAAACCTATATAGGCTTAACATAGTACCAGTCACTACAATACATTCCAAGTACAATTTTCCTATATATTTTCAATGCATAATGAAAACAACGTGAAAATCTTTTAAAATCATTAAGTTAGTTAACATACAATATGAATACTAAACTTCGGGTAGAAGTGAAGTGTTCGAATTTCTCCACATGTGGTTCACAGCTTATCCTGTACACCTGGATGTTGATTGGTGTACAGGACAAAATGTGAATTGCATGTGAAAAAATTGGAACACTTCACTTCTATCCAAAGTTTGTGCTGATAACGTCGTTCAGAAGAACGATGAAAGCTCCACGACCAAACCATCCAGCTCAGAAAACAAAACTTCATCAAAATCATTCACCTGAGCTACAAATCTTCTCCACCATTCATCATCTGTGAATTATGTTATTGTTTTGTTCAAAAAATAGAGGTGTCAAGTAGATTTAAGAGAGCATATTATGTATGAGACAAATATCATCAGTGATAATGATTGTATAGTCACACAACATCATGAATTCAATAAATATGTAAATATAAACCAATAGACATCAGCTCAATGATTTGAAGATAAAGCACTCATCGAGAAACTTGAATGCTCTGTATTCTGTCACTGACTGTATTGTAGGTACTTACAGAAACAGAATTTTTCTTGCTAGAATGAAACAGTTGCTTAGTACATCCTAATTCTTAAGTGGTTTTCTTAATAGTGTCAATTCATAATGTTAAGCAACAAATGACTAATTATTTCAATATTTAATAGTCATATATGAAGGTACCACAAGTATTTGGAGTTTGAAAACACCTTAATCAGTAACACTTTCTACTATAAATTGTACCCACCTAGTGAGATCAAAAGTCAGAATCAAGGGGGTTCGAAAATATATTTGATAGACTATCAATATATCGAGAAGTGACTGATCTCGACTGACCAGTGGTTGCAGGAAAAGTTGAGTACAGCATACTCACTTATGATTTAGTGCTGGTGGGTGACCGAGCATCTTCAGCTAGGTGAGTCCATATAAAACTAATATGATCAGCATCAAATGTCGAAGACTTGCAGAACTATTGATTTTTCAGGGATTTATTTACCATTACATATATGCAGTTTAAGTGAAACGTTCTCAAAAACATTCATTGAAACCAGTTCTTTATATGAACTCTCAGAAGTTTTCAAAGAATATTGTTGGGGTGATCCTGAAAATTTCTCGTAATAGTCAAGATAGGCTCAGGAAACATTAAGAAGCGTTTTATCCTATCAGCGTTTGACTATAAGTTTTGCTAGAAACAACAAGAAAATGAAGCGTAACATGTAGAGTTTCTGATTGTCTGATTACTACACTGCTACTATGCTTAGTAGTATTCAGGAAAACTAAAGGATTTCTAAAATACTATAAAAACCCTATATTTTCTGTACACAAACGAACCTTTGGAGTAAAGTGCTTCTCGCATAGTTTGCGCTTTTTCTCTCGTGTTCAAGTCGCTGTGTAGATTTAGCTTGGGGGTTACGGGATTAGCCTAGGATCCCGAATATAGCGCTCAATTAACAAGACATATTTGGGAAAAAAACGATAATAGAATCGTTTTATTTTAATAAACAGAAAACAATTAACACATTCAATAGAAATCTTCTTACTTCACTTGAATAACTAGGTCTTGTTTTACGAGATTGTTGTGATACAGATTGTGAATCATATTTTCCACTAGTTTCAGATATCTGTTTATGATTTTATGAAAATAGATAGAGAGAGAACAATTAGATAACAATATCATAAATATAGAAATCTATGTATAAATTAGGATGAATTAGAGTTAAATGTATTAGAAGGGGATTTTGTGGAGATTACAGTAATTTTATATAGTTGAAATCATGAGTCAATTGAAGCTAGACCACCTGGAAGCGCTGGATGACCATTTCGTTCTATTGTGGGATTCCTCAATGGCAGTGTGCATCCACGATCCCGCCTCGCCGGATTTGAACCCAGGACCTATCGGCCTCTCACGTTAATACTTAACCTCTAGACTACTGAGCTGGTTGGCATCCAACGGTGTTAATGTCTAACTTCAACCGATCCACGAAATTGAGCTACACATTCACCATTGCTTTCAATGAGTTACTATCTCACAACAGACTTTGTTATACTCCACTGGTTACTGCTTCTCACTAGAACTCCAAGGGATACCTCATGGAGCCAGTCACTAGTGAGCATATGTTGATTAATATCCGAAGGGGTTTTGTGGAGATTTTAGTAATTTTATATAGTTGAAATCATGAGTCAATGAATAATTATCAGTATGGGAATTTGTGAACATTGTAGTATTTTCATAGTTGAATCCAATACCAGGATCAAATAACCACTCAGTGCTTACATGTTTTCAATGATGGTCTGACATTGACAGGTTTATTATCCCAATTAAATGTATATAACAAGTATTTGCCTTTAATCGGTTTATCCATAATTCATATACAGTGAGAATCTAAAAATTATGGGATAGGTTCCATCCAAGATGTCTGGAAGAATAGAGGTTGATAGTCTTAGACTAAATCGAAATAATTAACTAATAATTCTTATGTTTCAATATTTCCTCTCAGATATTATCAGTTTTAAACATAAACTATCCACAGATATTTTACAGAATAGATGGGTTATGGTCAGTGGTGGAATGCAGAAAGTGTGTTTTCACCTATTTAGTGTTCGTCAAATAAATTGACATAAGTTCTGTTGTTTATATTCTCATAGAGACTCGAATCCACTACCTTTCACTTCAACCATCAACGTGCTATCAGTTGAATTACTGAGTCAGTAACTTATTCAGTAGGCATGATGTTTATATGATTATTATTAATACATGGAATTATTTCGTTGACGAAATTTAGGACTGGATTGTCATATTAGTATCCATACTGGGGTGCTGTTATATCCACTTCAAGGGACCGAAACAGGATAAAATATATGTCCTATATCCCACTGCTATCCATTTATTTTACATCTTCAGACTGTCATTACTTGACAACTCATATTAGTTTACATTTAAATGAAATATACACAGAAGTTCATTAGTGCTGTGGTGTATGCTACTTATGTTTGTCGACGTAAGTAGGATGTGGAAAACCTGTCAGCAGAAGACTATGTAGGTCAACTTGAAGAAAACAGAAACGGAAATAGAAAAAAATTGTGACTTGGAAGAATCATATAGAATGTGAAGGACAAATGATGGAATTTTGTAATTTGTTCTCATTCGAATGTTCATTCACAACAGTACAAATTAACATCAGCTGAAGATTCGATAAGAAACCAAAGAGCATTAAACAACAGTATTTCAACTTGGTTTCAAATTTATCATTTGTGTGTAATCGTAAGGTCAGATGAGATTGAAAACTATTGACAAGTATCATTCTATAGTGAAATAGCTATCTCGCTCTATCAAGTTTTTAAATGGTATACCTAAGTGATATCAATCTATGAATAAAACCATCTAATTATCGAAACTTTTAAAAATTAACTGTATTTGATACAATGATCTTTAACAAGTGACACTAAACTAAATCATGACTATAAGTTCACACATAGTTTATAAGCTATTAGCTAACTATGCATCTAGAATGATTGAATTCTGTCTGTCATTAGAATCAAGGCCAGACATTTCATCCTATCAACACTTAGATTTAGATGCATTCGGCTGACGTTTTGAATTTCACATGTTGCCACAATCTACCTACCATAAGTAACCAGTGAGATCATAGCTCTATGTCGTTGCAATTCAAATTAGGACTTTTAGGAAGACCATAATTAATGAACGACCTTTCAGCAACACTAAAATGACCTTGAAAACGTCCACCTACTAACTAGGACTAAATGATGATTATAAACTAGTGTGAGGAATTAGAATGATGATTTACAGTTGATCATTAAGGTTACAAATTAGATTCAATGTTTTTATTACAAATCGACATCAGCTATAATGCCAAAATGGTAATAAGCCGAATGAATGAATGAATTTCCCGCTAAAATTCAAGACCTGTTATCTCAAATCTGATTGGTTCGTCCATAAATTATAGTCTCGTTGGTCTTTTATATAGTAACAAAGTTTGATTGAAATTTCGTTCTGAATGTTAGCAACACCGATAACTCAGATCCCTTAATAATAATGATGATGATGTACTTATTTATGTTTTGTAAGCAAATTGTATAGTTTTATTTTTCTTTTACCTCTGATGAACGTCTTAATGTTGGTTGATGCATTGTTATGGATGGATTTGATTGCTCTGCTAAATCAGTTATTCGTTTCCAATGATCACCATGATCCTAAAATAGAAAATTCACAAAAACACAAGTAAATTGAGCATTAAATATATTGGTTTAGGGAATCTGAAGAGGCTGTAGAATTTTCATAGTTTAAATCATGAAATGATCTCAGCTAGACCATCAAAAACCTGGAAGCATTAGATCACTATTTCATGCCATGTTTATCTAGTAGTCAACGTTACAAGTACATCCAGTAAATAAGTATCGAATAGCACAAAAAATAAGACTCAGCAATTCCTATAAACTAACTCCAGTTACTGAACATCTCAACATAATGGACACGATGTCGAGCCACATAGACTAGTGGCCATGTTATAGAAGAGAAATGGGATGCTGACCACTAATCAATGAACCATCAATTATAAATATCTTACTCCCAAAGGAGCTTATACATATTCTGAATAGCTCACTGATAGCATTTCATACTGTAAACCTTAGTAATGCAAATTCAAATACTACAGTGATCATTGATTGCTCCGAGATATCAAGTACGCATAGCTGACGAATATCAGACAGTACTTGTATTTCGCTTCTCAGCTCTCTGAGCTAAGATCATGTGTGTTGTTTTCAATTACTTCCAACCTATAAACAGTGTTGAATGCATTCAACTGAATAAAAACCCAAGATCTATCAAAACGTTACTGGATTCAAGTGGACTGAAAATTGGGAAAGTTTGTGAACACAGGTGTATGGAATGAAGTAGAGTATACAGATAATGAATATGGTGTGTTTCAGGTTATTCTAGCACCAAGTAATCTATCTATAATATCTCACAGTCAAATTTAAAATCTCTTATTTGATTGTTTAAAGAGATTTATTTAAATGGTAGACTGTTCTAATCATGGATGGAAATTAAGTCACAAAGCATTTGAAACCAATAACCACTGGAGAGCTAATTCATTCCAACATAGGACTTGTGGCCAATGCAAACAAAGAACAGTCAGAAATCGAACCCAAGATTTTCAGATGTCGTGACATTTTGGTGTAGTATTGAGATCTTCCCTCCGAGTTCATATTCATTCCAGCTATCACAGAGCTTTATCTCAACAAATTGTTAAGAAAAAGATTGAAATAAAAGTTTACTGTATTCTTAATTTATAATTCCAAGGAGAGCTATGTATATACTGTGAATAAATTTGGGGATAGAATGGAGTTAGTCAAATAAACAGATCAGTTTCTTCATGAATTAGGTTCAGCATGGAAACCATCCAAGGTTTTGAACTGACGAGATATTTCCCTATAAATCTGAATTCTAAAACAGAATGACACAACTGCCTACTATTCCCTAGTTTTCAATGATTTGCCAGTCATACTAATTCCAATCTCAACCAACATTCATGATAAACACCAAACATATAAATAGAACTATATTTGGTAACAATAAAATGACGAATGAATAGCTGGTTGAACAGTGAAAACTAGATCTGATGTACTGAAAAACTGAAATTTTCACGATACAAAAAGAAAGATAAAAACTGACAAGGGATGAAGATTTCATTCACCCTTTAAGACACTACAATAATCTGGTAAACAAGTCTGCTTATTTTTATACACACTTTATAGGGATTTAGTAGTTAGTCAACGAATACCATATATACATCTGACATAAAGGAAGTACGAAACAAAAAATATTCCTAAACATAGGTCACATTGAATTAATACAAAAGAATACTGGATTTTATAATGGATATGTATCAGAAGGGGTTTTGTGGAGATTTAGTATTTTTCATAGATGAAAGCATGAGTCAATTCCATGGTGGTCTAGCTTCAATTGACTCATGCTTTCATCTATGAAGGTTATGTATCAATTTGAGTAAAGATAGAACTGTTATGTCTAGTCCTATATCATGCCCACATGGGCTATTCTGGCTTTCGAACAAACTAATTAATGTATACTTCTTGAGTCATATTTTGACCTTGTCAATTACTCACCTATAACCTCGATTGTTTTTATTTCAGCGTATATGTGTGTACCGCTTACTCTATTCATCATGTCTTTAGATTGGTTATGAATAATGTGTCAGGCGAAATCAAGATGATTATCAGAAGGGGTTTTGTGAAGATTCCAGTAATTCTATAGTTTAAATCATGAGTCAATTGAAGCTAGACCACCATGGAAGCACTGGACGGCCGTTTCGTCTTATTGTGGGACTCCTCAGCAGTGGCATTAACACCGTCGGATGCCGGCTCAGTGGTCTAGTGGTTAGGCGATCGCACGCGAGATTGGTAGGTCCTGGGTTCGAACCTCACGAGGCGGGATCGTGGATGCTCACTGCTCAAGAGCACCACAATAGGATGAATCGGCCGTCCCGTGCTCCCAGGTTTTCCACGTTGATCTAGCTTCAATTGACTCATGATTTTAACCATATAAAATCAAGATGAGTTGAAAAGCTTGTCTTCTCGTTTTCGTGCATCTCACTTTAATGTCTATCTGAATAAACGAATGAATGAATAAGTTCTTTCTGTTCAATTCGTATTTGACTTCTTACGACCCATCAATTGCTCAAATAACGATGGCCTAGTTTTAGTATATAGAACTTAAATGAAGGTTTATATTCATTCGTACACGCATGCCCAACCAACGACTGCCCCGACGTGCAATGTTTTATAGTGTAGGAGTAGGTTGGAAGAAAGCTAGGTGCAGCCAGACCAAAACGTGGCACAAATCCATGAAGTCACTGACAATTGGAATGAGCCATGTTGGTAGGTGTAGACTACCTGGTTGGGATTCGCCAGATGATAACAACCGATGGTTAGAGACCTTGAATGATATGGTTCAAAATCGTTTGCAATGGTGAAGGTGCATCCACTCTTTGTGTTCTACCAAATTCTAATCTTCTTAATTCCTCATGTCCCTATACTTTTTCTCTTTTCAAATTTATTTCACTACATCATACTCCCTGAATAACATCTTCAAACTTTAATCTTTAGGATTACTGCTTATACTCTTACTACTCCTACCACTATGGGATTTGAATCGACAACTGCATTTCTGTGCTAATGTGGTATGGCAACTCGAACTGATGTACGTACGTACGAAGTTCTACGTTGTGACTGACTGATTCATCCGTACATCCAAACTAGAGTCAGATATTCGACCTCTAAACTGATGAATAATAAGTCGGAATCAGATCAACAGACTATTAAAGAATGAATGGTTTTACTGAATAAATATTACACTCTAACATATATTTCTAATGATAATCCCACTTACTTGAATATTAATCGGTAATGAATTGATACGATTGATTGTTTTACCCAATTCACTTGTTTTAAATAATGATTGACGTTTTTTATTCTGAGAAGATTTATCTTGTGAATTGGATAGTTTCATGAGTTCCTCATAAATTTTTTATGATCTGCTATCCTTCGAAATGGATTTGCTGAAGTCTAGTTGTACTTTTAAAAAATGAAGATCTAGTTATGAATTGGATTGATCATTAAAGAGATCGATTGCTTACATCTTCTAATTGTTATATTGACAATAATCAAACTGGATTTGATCATTTGCCTTTTTGATATGCTAAGAAGAAAACAATACGAATAACCAATCATATATAGTGGTGATCAGTTTTTTTTAATAACCAGATCATGTGGTTCGTAAGAATAGTAACCATAGTGATTAGTTTGTTTATATATAGGGTATTATTGAGGACAGGTTTATATTGAATGAAAATGACAATGATAATGATAATAATAATAATTTCTAATCTTAACTAGTGTATTGCGAAGTGTTATGAATATAGAGGTATTCATTAATATTGCAAAAGCTAAACAAACCATCCTGGTTACACCATTATAGATGTATTGATGACGATAATTTCAAGTTTAAATATGCTTAAAGAATGCGATTCTTTTACAATTGGTGTTTCAGAGTAAACGAAAACTCTATGGTTCAGGTATAAATGGCTGACAAATCCCAGGTGAGAAGAAACGCGCGTTCCGGATTTCACTGCTAGCCATATTCTATATAAACTTGTGAAGAAAGTTTGGATTGATATCAATTGAATAATTCTGAATAAATACTTGTTATATTGACTGAGTGTGTGCCCAGTTTATATATGACGTGATATGACCACCAATGGGAGAGCAGTGATTGATCGATCGGATCAATAATACACAAAAGCCGTACGAACAGTCTTGAGCATTTATCAGTCTTGCTATCTGCCTAGCCCAACCAGTTAAGTTCAGAACACCAATAACAGTCTCTGCAATATGAATCATTATTCTCAAACACAATGGGTTTATATACCAAACAAACTGACCACATCGTACCATAAAATAGAAAATAACACTTGTACAAGATTTGGCCAAATGTGGCTGTGAATAGGAGGGACAGTAATTAATGGACTAGGGATAACTCTAGAATGGTAAATCGTATAATAATATTCTATAGATCAAAATGAAGCTTATAATAAAAGGAACATGAATGTGAATAGTTAAGTTACTTAACAATTATACAATAGGAAATATACATATCATATTGGTCCATAAATAGTTCTCAAAGTTACCATTCATAATTCTCCACGGGATATAACAATACTATAAGCTGTAGAGATTGTTAAATTTTGAATTTTCCAAATCATCGAAAACCTGAAATTGTTGAAGAGTTATTTTGTCATAGTATAAGATGCCTAAACGGTGAACATCTAAGACGTCACCTGGACCATCAGGTTTTTGGCAAATGCTCTATGTGTCCAGTATTTAACAGACAACCATTGTCTTGTACTTCACACTAGGATAAAATAGCTCTCCGATGCCTCCTGGTTTTCAGTGGTTACCGAACTTAAATTAGTCCTTGATATGTAGATTCAAATTCATTTGTCGTTACAAATACTATTATAACGGTCAACATGTTCTTAATAATCAGGGATAACTCTCTGAATTCTCATAAGAAGCCATGACCAATGAAAAGCATAACCCTTGAGTTTGAGACATATCACCAATAACAAAGCTTATTTGTTTGTAAGTTAACTGTTCACCGTGAAGCTTGAAGGTCGTTTGAAGGAATCTTTGAGGATCAGGGCTTTTCGCTGCTAAGAAATTCAATGCTGAAATAAAACATGCATCCAGCATTATCTGTTTTATAATCACTGGCGATCTAAAGTCAGCTGATGATGTCAAGCTACTGAATAAGACATCTGATTTTTGAAGTAATTACTACTTATATGCTGAAATTTTCTTTGTAAGTATAATTTATATAAACCATTCTTTAAACGACTAGGAATAACTCATACTATTATTACTATTATAATTATATGAGGTTTTATAAGTAAAGATGGATAGTGGCTAGCAAAAGGGACTCGTCAGCCGGATATACCTACATCCGATTTGATGTCCACTCCGAAGCTCGAACCCGGTACCGTTCGCCCCCAACGCACCACGTTATCCATTTAGCTACTGAGTACTGATATCCACTAAATTGTGATTGTAATGCTTGTGATTTAAGGCAACATCGAGGTAATCAGCATAGGATGAATATATACCAATAAGAGACTAATCGTTTGCAGTCCTAAACATTAATGGGAAGATTCAAACAAACAATCCAAAATGAACTTATGTCTGGTTTTTTTATACATTAACAGAAGATAATCAGCTATATTTATATATCCTCACTTTACTACAATCTATGTTTAAAACAATAGTTTATCAACACTTCGAAATATGAACCGATCAGCTCAATATGATCACAATCAATATAACACTATGTATTTCATTCTTCCTCAAGTAAATTTCGATATCTTCAATAATGATCATTTTTATCACTGTCTAAATTAAACGTTGATGAATATTATTGAGAACAATAACGAAAGATTTGCCATTTAACCAACAGTTGTAAGAATACAACACTAATCTGAGTATAAATTTCGAATGAGATAAAGTTTATCAGTAAGATTTTCAGTATGGGGTTGTGAAAATTATTATGTTTTTGATTGAGATCATGAACCAATTGATACTAGACCATCATTAAAGACATGGAAGCACTAGACGGTCGTTTCTTTCTATTGTCCAAACATTGGACACTGAAATTAATTACCTATAAATTATCTGTCATTGCTTACTATCTTATTTTGTTAACTTATTCCGTCGGTCTGAACTTTTAAGTTCATATTTCGTGAGTTGGTCTAGGTTAAACATTAACGCCGTTGGACGCCGGCTTAGTCATCTAGAGGTTAAGTGTTTGCGTGCAAGACCAGAGGTTCTGGTTTCGGATCTCGCGAGCTGGGTCATGAATGCGCACTGCTTAGTAGTCCCACAATAGGAGGGAACGACCTTCTAGTAATTCCAGGTTTTTTATGGTGGTCTAACATCAATCGGTTCATGATCTCAATCAAAAATAGTAAGATTTTGTTATCACAAATAAAATGAACTAATCCATCTTTAATAGGATAAGATGTTTTGTGTTCTTATCAATTAAATTGGACAAAATTAGTTACTGATTAATTATGAATTTTGTGCCAAAAAGAATATATCCAAAACATTTTCTGTCTTTTGAGAACATATCTGAAACAGAACTAATTAAGAAAGAGTTAAGCTAAATTAGAATAGATGGAGATATGTACAATCTACATAGTTCATATATACTGTGGTGTAGGTTGCTTATGTTCACATAAGTAGTATATGAGAATGGATTTCAGCAGAAAATCGATAAAGAAAGAACATAAACGAAACACAATTGGTATGAAAATGCATGGACAATAATAATCGGAAACTATGGACTGATATTTGCAGAAGGAACGTTCAAGATTGAGACAGTTGATTGATAGTTTGCAAATTATTATCGGAAGGGGTTTTGTAGAGATTTCAGTATTTTCATAATTGAAATCATGAGTCAATTGAAGCTAGACCACCAGGGAAAACCTGGAAGCACTGGACGGCGCGAGACTGGTAGGACCTGGGTTCGAATCTCGCGAGTGCGTGACCGTGGATGCGCATTGCTGAGGAGTCCCATAATAGGACGAAACGGCCGTCCAGTGCTTCCAGGTTTTCCATGGTGGTCTAGCTTCAATTGACTCATGCTTTCAGTTTGCAAATTAACCATTTAGTGTATGGTTATCAGATTTTAGTGAGATAAATTCGATTGTCCCCACTGATCTTCTTGTTCACTATAATATTATTTGAATTACCTTATATCTTTTTCTTGTCAAAAGAGTAATGAACAGTATAATGACAAGTTGGATTATGTTAAACAAAAACTAAGTTCATTAGTATTGAATATAACACTTTAAAAGATTGGATTTGGAAGGTCAACTATTCACTAACTCTATACTACACCAGTATGTTTAGTCTTAAAATATAAACTAAAATCATCTAAACTTTACCCATAACATACTATTATAGAACAACATTAAAGATGACGTTTGTAAATAGGATTAGAAGAGAAAAAAGCAACGGGTACGTTTTGTATTGGATTGTAATGATGCCAATGATTCTTTTCATCTTTTAAAAAGACATTAATCTTGGCAAACTTGTTTATTTGAAGTAACCGCAGAACAGGGAGAAAAAGATGAAAAAAAAAAACAAAAAACAAACAAAGGAATGTAAACAATAACATGTTAGAATAATAGAAAAGTCGGAAAAAAAAGTTGTGTACAAACTTATGTAAAGAGATCAAGTTCAAATAAATGATGAAACATTTGACAATATGTTTAGTATTGTTTGTTTGAATCTTCCCGTCGATGTTTAGGACTGCAACTGGTCAGTCTCTAATTTGTTTATGTATATAATGTACGTATTGCCTCGATATAGCCTTAATTCACAAGCATTGTAAGCAAAAATGGATAGTGGCTAGCAGTGGAATCCAGTTTGACGCGCGTTTCGTCCTATTTGGGACTCGTCAGCTGGATGTACCTGCATTTCAGAGTTGATGTTGACAATATAATTAGAAATTTTAAAATAGTAAAAACTGGATATATGGATATAACATACATGATTATTGTGATCTACTTTGTGGCATATTAATTCTTTACATTACCTAATCAAAACATCTTTATGACATTCAAGATGAAACAGTTTGATACAACTTTTGTTATTCATCGAAAAAAATCTATAAATTACAGCACTATCATTCGTAGGAATTATACCAAGAGTTCTTTTTGATCGATCAGCCAATATATATATGGTTTCTATCAGTATAGCGATTTGTGGAGATTGTAGTATTTTCACAATTAAAATCATTAGTCTATATAAGTTAAGCCACTATTGAAAAGCTAGAAGCATCGAAAGGCCGTTTCGCTGTGGTATGGGACTCGTCAGCTGTATGCATTTAAATATTCAAACAGAATCTTGGATACATAGTGCCGACTAGTCTCATACCAGGAAACAGCGGTCGTCACTTGCTTTCACCTTTTCAGTGGTAGTTCAACTTACACCGACTCGTCATTTCAAGTGTGAAAATACTACAATCTCCACAAATCCCCATACTGATATCAATTATCAGTTCACTAGTGATTAGCTTGAAGATGTAACTCATGGAATTCTAGTGAGAAGCCACGACCGATGGAGTCCCATTCATATTGGGTATGGGACAGTAATCCACCTCAAATAATGGATAAAGGGTTGCTCAATATCATATATAGTTTTAACCAAAGATATATTCTGATAAAGACCCCTTCGATGTATAGCATAATTGCATTTTTAACAAAAGTTTACAATTACTTCCACATATAAAAAGTTGATTGGGTACGCGGAATAAACAATGAATTATCATTGGAAATAATATTATAGTAACTATAACAGGCATAATAAGCAAAGATGGATAGTAGTTAGCAGTGGAATCCAGAAAGCGCGTTTCGTCCTATTTGGGACTCGTCAGCTAGATGTACCTGCATCTCAAAGTTGATATTCACCCTGGGACTCGAACCCTATACCTTTCTCTTCAAACGCCATCGCGTCATCCACATAGCTACTGAGTCCCGAAACGCGCGTCCTGGATTCCACTTCTAGTCACTATCCATCTTTTCTTACCATGCTTGTGAATTAAGGCTATATCGAGACAATCCGCACAGTATGCACATATACCAATTAGAGACTGATCAGTTGCAGTTCTAAACATCAATGGGAAAATTCGAACAAACAATACTAAGTGAATTTATAACAAGTATAGTTGAAAACAGTCAATGATTTCGAAAATTTTTACAACATTTCGTGAAAGAAGACCATTCAACAAAGACAAATTTTCATTTCAACGATCTCATTCAGTCGTATTCATGATTGATTTTGTTTACTAAAATAATATTCCATAGTAAACCAGAATGGTGTTAACTATTTAAAAATCTTGAAATGGTATGTTGTCAAGACGTGAAAATCAGATATTGAAATATTCGTTATATAATAATCAACTGATGAAGATAATTATCCATTTAATAGCTATCAAAGATAGAATAGTTAAAAGTTGTCTTAATTGCTAATTAATAGTTATGAAAATATTTATATATAGCTGAAATCATGAGTCAATTGGAGCTAGATCACCAAGGAAAACCTGGAAGCACTGGACGGCTGTTTCGTCCTATTGTGGAACTCCTCAGTAGCGCGCATCTACGATCTCGCCTCATGGGATTCGAACCCAGGAAAAAAAGTAAAAATAATGAAAATAAAGCATTGTTATGAAAGATAGAGACAGAGCCTAAGATACTATGGAAGAATTAGGGACTGAACATATTGTTTCTGTACACAAAGTTTAAGTTTAAATTAGTGGATAACAATGGCCGCATATATTTGTAAAATCTCAGCGAATGAATTTGAACTCAATCCAACGTTTTGTCTGCTAATCTGGTCCTTGAAAAGCTTGGACGAGATTGTCAGGCGAAACGTTGGATTGACTTCAAATTCATTCGCTGAGATTTTACAAATATATTCTATCTATTTAATGTCTTACATCAACTCGGCGCCAAAATACTGTGAAACTATTCGCTCTAATTTAGACGAAAGTTCTTATATAAACGGCCTCTATTGTATATAAGTTTTTCATTTGCATTCTAATTGAGTCGACTCTTCTGACTATATGTATAATTTTGAATGAGGTCAGCTAATGAAGCAGATTGGCCGGAATTGACTATGCGCTCCATGATTGAGTTGTTGACTGACTTCTGTAAAATCACAAAAAATCATAAATCAATTGCACATCTTTAAATTGTCACTCATAAACTACATCGTTCCTTCATTCTTGTTATTATTTTGATTGCTCTCAATATTTTTATCCTCTTCTCTTCAGTTCAATCGTCTACCCGTAGTTATACCACTTCTTACTTACTTACATGCTTACGCCTGTTACCCACAATGAAGCATAGGCCGCAAACCAGCATTCTCCAACCCACTCTGTCCTAAACCTTCCTTTTCTAGTTCTATCCGGTTGTTGTTCATTCTTCTCATATCTATTTCCATTTCTTGGCATAATGTGTTCTTTAGTCTTCCTCTTCTCCTTTGTATACCACTTCTTATTAGAACCATATACTACTTATATCTATAGTTGAAAGCATAAGTCAATTCAAGCCAGATCAATATGGAAAACCTGGAAGCCCTGGATGGCCGTTTAATCTTATTATGGGACTCCTCAGCAGTGCTCATCCACGACCTCACCTCGCGAGATTCGAACCTAGGACCTACCAGTCTCACATCAGAGCACTTAACCTCTAGACCACTGAGCTGGTCGGCATCCAACGGTGTTCAACTATGAAAATACTAAATCTCCACAAAACCACTTCTGATAACTTATATCTATCAATATAAGTAGTAAATACCACAATACTACTAATATTTCTATATAAATGTATCTCAATGCCATAAATTTTAAGATCAAGAAATATAATAAATCTATTTAGATTTGTATTGTTATCTTTCACCTCTATAAACATATTTTTTCCGGAATCATTGTTAAAATTAACAATGAATAGAAAGTCTTTCCTTTGAACGAGGAAGAAGAAGAAGAAGAAGAAGGAGAACAAGAAACCACAAACGAACCATCTGTTATTTTTATTGAAAAACATTCAATGAAATGATTTTCACATTAAGATAAGGATCATCATCATCATCGGATAACAGACAAAAGTATTCCAAAAGTTGAATTATGACTAATTAGTATGAATGTATCCAAAAGATTCATTCTATAACTTATCCATTTTCTTTTACATTATCATCAAATCTTAATTGATATATATATGTATTTAAGTAGTATATAAATGTCATGCAGAAATAAATTTATGATTTCATTACCATAATAATGTATATTTAACAAGCATTTAAAACTAAAACTTTCATCAATTAACATAACTAAGAACATAAATTAACTACTAAATCAGTGAATAAGGAAAGATGATGGATAGACTGTTCAGTACATATATATAGACTGATTAATTGTAGTCCTAAATGTCAATGGAAGGATTCAAGAATACAACACTAAGTGAATTTAAAATCAGTTACTGTTTATATGATTATTATTATTATAAATAGTAGTATATATTTAATCATTATCATTAATATTACAAGTCTACTGTTGTAAAAGAATAAACGACAATATCATTTGATATTTATAACTAATTGAGATTGATTCATTTGATAGGCAAAGAGAGATAGTGGCTAGCATTGTGACCCAAGAAGCGCGTTTCGTCCTATTTGGATATACCTGCATTCAGAGTTGATGTTCACTCTGGTATTCCAAGCCAGTAACGTTCATTTCAAACGCCATCATGTTATCTACTTAGCTACTGAGTCCTGATAGCCACTTACTTGTACGATGGGGTGAAGTTTAAATTCACATGGTACTATTTACTTGAATCTTTCCATTGATGTTTAGGATTGAGATTTGATTAGTCTCTTGTTGGTATGTGTGCATGTTGGACGAACTGCCTCGATATTGCCTGAAATCATAAGCTTTATAAGCGAAGATGGATAGTGGTAAGCAGTGGAATCTAGGACGCGCGTTTCGTCCTATCTGGGACTCGTCAGCTGGATGTACCTGCATTTCAGTGTTGATGTTCACTCTGTGACTCGAACCCAGTACATTTCGCTTCAAACGCCATCGCCTTATGCACCCGGCCACTGAGTCCTGATATTCACTTGCTTGTGCAATGGGGTGAATTTTAAACTTAGCATTGTTTGTTTGAATCTTCCCATTGGTGAAGAATTAATAGTTCAATTACTAACAGTATAGTTTCTATGATATCAAGTATTATCAATTACATATATATTTAATATACATTGTCACGAAGTGTTGATAGTGACCAAATGAACACTTACACTTCTGTAAATGTCTATTTAATCAAGCTACCAAAGAATCTTGTATTGTAATTGAAATATTATTAAACAAGAGAACAATAAGTTAGTGTAATAAAAATATATGTGAGTACTATGGAAGTCAATCCATTTTGTTCTGAAGATATTCTTTCATATGTACTGAGAATTTAATTTGTAATGGTTTGAATTATCCCGTTGCTGGTGCATTGTGTGAAATTTAATCAGTCTCGGTTAATATATATGTTTCCTTTGTATATCACCTCAATATATTTACATTAGGATAGATGGAATTTGACTAGTAACACAATCTAGAACAATCGTTTCCTCCAGTTCACGATTCGTACGTTAGATATACCTCCATCCAAGAGTTGATATTAATTCCTAGACTCGAACCCACTACTGTTCGATTCATTATCACTCAATTATTCACTTAGCCACTGAGTCCAGGTAGTCACTGTGCTAATATCAAGTTATAGTGTAAACAATAACTCTAAGATAAAAATACATCAAGCTGATTAGTCCTAAATAACACGAAACACGTGTATTGTAACAGCATTACATTCATTTCAAGATTAATGATTAATAAAAGAGATCTTTTTTTTCTGTCTGAAAACTGCGATATAATACGTATTTACTACATCGAATCAAATGGAATTGTATATTCTGGTTCTATGGATTAACAGTTATTTAAAGTATCCTGTACTGAATAACCCTAAAGATAAAAAAACACTGTGCAAACCATCATAATGATTTTTAAAACTTTTAAAATCAATGTCCTTCATAATTCAATCTAACTATTTCATTACATTTTGTATAAGCTAAAAGGTATAACATTAGAGGAAACTAAATTCAACATCATAATCATCACCGGCTACAAAATAAATCGCGATAACTGAGAGAAGCACTGAACTGGATCGCTTTTTCTAGATAATTCTCGATTAATTTACAATTGAAATAACATTTTATTTTAAGATAATGTTAAATCATTGGATTAACAAAATCTCAATTAAATATTACTCCTCAAACAGAAGAATATATTGTGGTGTGTACTACTGATTTCATTAGATATAAGTAGTATATATATCATTAATCGAAAATGAAATATTATAGAGTTGAGATAATGAGTCAATGGTAGAAGAAAACGAGAGTTTCCTGGAAACACTGGACGGCCGTTGGTATTTATTGGTTTTTAAGCATTGTCTTTTCAGGGAGGATTCGCAAAATGCTATGAACTTGTTGATAAAAAAACAGGGGAAAAGTACGCCGGTAAAGTTATTAACAAGTCAGCTTTGGTCAAAGAATCCCAAAAAGAAAAAATGCGCCAAGAGATCAGTATTCATCGTTCTCTAAAACATGAAAATGTCGTGAGATTCTATGGAAATTTCGAGGATAGTGAATTCATATACATTTTGCTTGAACTTTGTAACCGCAGAGTAAGATTATCTCATTACTTAAGTCATTGAAACAGTCGCTTTTAGAATTACATAAGCGAAGAAAGTATGTCACTGAACCAGAGGCCAGGTATTTTATGAAACAAATTGTCCATGGCTGTCAATACCTTCATCAAAATAAGGTCATGCATAGAGATCTTAAGCTGGCCAACCTTTTCCTCGACGACAACCTAAAAATAAAAATAGGAGACTTCGGACTTGCCTCGAGGATCAGTCATGAGGGTGAGAAGAAAAAAACGTTGTGTGGTACTCCCAACTATATTGCTCCCGAAATTTTGAGTAAAGGCGGACACAGCTTCGAAGTGGACTCATGGTCTCTTG